>NC_056534.1:6029489-6329489 GCF_910596095.1 Thunnus maccoyii | reverse complement strand
TAATCATTCTACTCTTATTTTCTTATTAATCATACTGTATTTCATTACATACCATGTATATAATCACTGCACAATAGATTTTTTTATCTATCTCACTACTCTCGTTTTATATACTCGATGTATATACTGCACAATGTATAACAACAAACTTTTCTGTTTTATTATTTCATTTTATTCTGTTGTGTCTGAAATGTGATGTGTGCTGAACGCTGCTGTTGTGACACTTAAATTTCCCTTGGGATCAATAAAGTATATCTTATTCTTAATCATTTGCCCAAAGCCTATAATTAAGTCACCGTTCATAAACAAATCCCTACATTTATACAGCACTGGAAGCCATTTTCAAACTTCTTCGGCCACATGTCAAAGTGCATACTGGGAAGTTTTGTCTACCACTTGCTTCTGAGTTAGCATTTGGAAACGCTACATGAACCAGCTCCCTCAATCCAAAATATAAACCCAACATCACAAGGAAGCATAAAACATGCAGGGGAAGACTGAGTAACAGGGCCAAAGTATTGGGAGAGGGTTTTAACACCTGTGGTTCAAATTATGTGAATTGATGAAGAGCTTTGTCACACAACTTATGCTCTCATCTACAAGGACTCATCCCTCTAGAAGCCTACCTTGCAAGATGGCGTTGGTGGAGGGGTAGGGGTAAACTGGGGGCATGTCTATGCTTGTGTATTCAGGTTTGACCATACTGGTCAGAATTAGACTGTCCATGCTGTGGAGCAGGGTGTGGGTATCTGCGTCGCGGCAGTTCAGCAGGTTGTTGACGTGGTCGGGGTGGTCTGGGTGGTCTGGTGGAAGGGCGTAAGGATGTTCGTGAGCGCTGGCCAACTTGCTGTTGTTGCGGAAGTTGTCCAGGTCCTCATTGTACTGCTGTATGGGTCGTGTGGTGGAGAGGCTGGGACCGGTGCTGTGGTGCTCCCTGATGGAGGAGGAAGGGAGGAAAGAGAGAGAGGAACGGTGAGATCGGAGTAATCAGAGGCAAAGGAAAAAGAACCAGGAACGAAAACAAGGATGAGGATGGAAAGGATCAGGTGATGGAAGGAGTATCTCATCAAAAACACCAGATGTAGCACCATATGTCACAAGATGTGCACTGTCACCTGTACTGTTACTACTAACACATACAGAACACACTGCTAAACTATTAATTAAAGCACAAAGATAAATAGATGCTTACTTTTTGCATCAACTGCCACAAACTGGAGAAATTCAAAATACGTTTTACACCCTTTCACCTGACAAGACATTTAACGCACATTTTTCCTGGAAATATGTCAAAGTTGGTGTAATTCTGGGATCAGACTACAAGATATCAGCCTGATTTTGGCCAATTTTAACTGGTCTGGGACATCTGGAGCAAAAATGAGACCACCTATAACACCTCACCAGGCCCCTAAAGAAAGACCGGCTTCTCAGATCTATGACGTGCTCCTTGACACTTTGGACCCCATGGTTGAGCCATTCATGATCATAAAAGTCTCTGGCCTCTCTTGCCTGATCACCTTCTTGTCACATCTTGGCAAATGTTTAAGTGCTTCCAATTTATGTTGAGCTACCAGACAACCAATCACGAGCCTTGCTGCTACAGAGCTTTGCACTCAGATGTTATGGCTTCCCGATTTCTTAGACAAACTTAAATAGCATTTAGTGCTCGTCAGGTAGTAGTGTTAAGGCTCACACACAGAGAAAATAAACCCTTTCTTCACTCACTTTCTCGTACGATGCCCTCTGCTTCTCTCCTGGTTGCCATGGCGATGCCGTCTCGTCTTCCTCCCTTCTCCTTCTTCGCCCTTCTCTCCTTCTCCCTCCGTCCCCCTGGATCTGTGTCTCCTGCCCTCCTCCCCCTCTCTGGCTGCCCTGCGGTGCTGTCTGGACCTCCTGTGCTCGTTGTTTCCCCCCTCTCCCCTCTCGCTGTGGCGTGGAGACACGCTTCGAGTCTCCCTGCCTTCCCTGTTCCTGTGCCGGTGGCCCCGGTGGCTCCTGTGGCTGTGCCTCTCCTCCCCTTGCTGACCCTCCACGTTACCAAGGGACGTGCAGCTAAAGCCATGCTCCATGCGTGTCTCCGTCGGCTGGCCCGGCTGCTCGCTGATAGGTCCGATGGCTTTCTGATGGTGATGGTGGTGGTAGCGATAATAGTGGGCCGCGCGGCGGTAGTGGTCGACGTCTTGCCGCCGATATTCCTGATCCAGAGGCAGCTCACCGGGTTGGGTCTTGTTGGTGTTGTTGTTGCGGTTGTCCTGCGGGTTGACCACCAGCGGACGGTCCAAATGGGTCTTCATGTCACCACGTCCTTTCCGTGGGTAGGACACCTGGGTCAGGGGTAATATGTAGCAGAGGGGATAAGCAGTTGCTCATCCTCAGAGATGTCTTAAAGGGTCTGTTCATCCAATTTTCCATCTCTGAGATTTCTACTGCCCAGAAGGTAAATGGTAAATTCACTTGTGGTGCTCAAAGTGTTTGTGAAATGAGATTTGAAAAACTAAACAGTAACATGTTTCTCCAGAAACAGTACAACAGTCAACAGGACATTGTTTCTGGAAAAATATGTCACCGCAGAGTTTTTCAAATGTCATTTTTCACTGTTTTGAACACCACAAACTTCCATTCACCTCAAATGGACTGGCATTGAAGCAGAGATCTCAGAGGCAAATATTTTAAAACCTGGAGGAATCAAACCAAACTGAAAGGATAGATACCACTGGGGGTAAGTGAGAAAATATGTTTTGGGGGGGATTTTTTTGGGAGAATTTGGGTGAACTGACCTCTCAAGTCCCACTCACATTGACAACAATTACTATCACAAGAACTTTAAACTGATGATATATTGCTATTTAAGCATTCACAAAATAAATATTTCCTATCCATTTCTTTAATTTGATTGGTCAGAAATATATAACAAAAAATAGACATTTTATCTTCTTAATTTTTTATAACTATTGTTATTCTTACAGTTGTTGCTATCGATGTGAATGAGACTTTATGGTGCGATCCCACATTTGCTTGGGTAATACTGCCTGATCTCTTTTTTACATGTGTCACATGGACACATGGCCCTGTAACTCCAAACATGATGGATTTGCAGTAATTTACTTTCTCTCCGGTCATTCATTTACTGTGACTATTACATTAGATGAAAATTGTAAAATGTAAGAAAGACACAGCTCTATTAAAATGAGTAAGGAGCTGATGATTTTTTTGGTAAAGTGTATACAACCACTGTAACTAAAAAAAATGAACTGAAATATGTGGATGACATATTCACTGTTGCTTTGCATTTCAAATTTAGTAATACTGCTGTAAGTCAGTTGTATTCATATCATCATAAAGCATCAGTTCAAGCAAATCAGTGAAAAAACCAACCAACCATGGCATGACCAGCCGTGTGTCTACAGAAAGTCACTGAAATCCATGCATGTTTGAAACTGTAACAGTTTTCAAGGAGCAAGCTGCATTTACATTTTTTTAGACTGCAGTAGCATCAAAGCCGGCACAACAGACACAGTCTAGGCCTACTTTGACCTTCATTCACTCACTTTATACCTGACAGTTTACTAACCCACCCCCCTCCCTCCCCTCCCCTCCCCTGAGCCACAGATATACACAGTTCGGCAAACAGTCCAGCATTTTTGGCTCCACATTAACAATTTGAGAACAAAATTGTTACGAACACTTTTGGAACCACAAAATGACAAAACAACTCCATCTGCAAACACGCTGTTTGCCGAGCCATATCCAGTCGACTCCTGATCTTCTTTTTACATTTTTTTTTTTTTTTTTTTGAAGTGCGTTACACTTCGCCCCGCTCCAGTTTTGAGTCTGCTGCCTTCTTTGGGTACAGCTCTGGATTTCTCTGCATGCCCCACTTTAATAATGCATCTCTCCCAAGCACGCAGCTTCAAGCCGTCCCATATAGCAGCAGCTAGCGCAATAATAACACTCTTTCACAGGCTTAAAGGGACATTACACCCTGAAATCAAAACATCTGTGAAGTTGCAGCATGACCCAGAATACACAGAAGTGAAAAAGCAGGTCAGGCCCTTGTGTTAGTCCAGTGTTTCCACTGCGTGTTGAAACACATTACATACAGATGCCCTGAAATGTGATGCAATTCAAAAACATTACTTTAACAGTTTCAGAGTTTCAGTTTCAGAGAAATAGAAAGCTAAGATATGATATCTGCCGAATTAAAAAGTGTATTCGCAGAGAAACTCCAAATATTTGTATAATTGATATAAATCAACTTAAAATGTTACTGATTTTATGTAAACTTTTTGAGATTCCCAGAGAACTCAAAAGTTAATTTCGCTTTTGTTACAATCAGACAAGAATGAACTTCATCACAGGGTTTTGGTTAAACATCTATTTCCATGTTTTTTGGAACAGCCAGAAAAAACATGTTTCAATTTTTCATCAATGCAAACTCTTGGAAAACAATTGTCAAACACTTTCAGGTCCATTTTGTCCTAAAAATGTTGGAACCCAGGTATGATATCATGGTGACACAGTATATATATTTTTAGGACCTTTATTTAGGTCACTAGAAACAAATGGCTGAATATTTGTTCACATTTAATATCAACTTTACATCCAGTTTTCAATTGACATCCAAGAGTTTATCCATTTAGTAAACTTATGAAAATGATTTTAGGCCTTAAATACTAAAAGATGGATGATAATGTCCCTTTAAGAGGTTAAAATAACTTATCACTCTACACACAGAACAACAAATATCCACCATATATCAGGAGTAGACTGCATATATGTGTATATTTTGTGTCTTTTTTTTAGGGGGGGGGGATTCCTCACCTCCTCTCCCTCCCCTCCCACCTTCCAGTCATCCTGCTCCAGCTCGTTGTAGAGCGCCTCGCGACTCGTCATCAGGTTCTGTCGGCGGATCTCGCTCGTTCTCTGCTCCCACACCGACTTGTTGCCCTTGATGTGGTTCTTCTGCTGCTCTTTACTGTTGGAGGCGGCGGTGGCGGTGAAGCGGACAAAACGGAGGACGAGAGTATTTGGTGGAAGGGAAGGAAGAGAGAAAAAGTGAGGGAGGTAGGAGTTTTGAAACGAGGAGTTGAGGTATGAAAATGAAGGAAAAGGCAGGAGGGGGAACAGGTGACAGTGAGACAGAAAGAGGGATGAAGGGAAGAGAGATATTAAGATTAAGATGTCATAATTTCTGTGGGAAATTAGCATGCAGTAATATTAACAATATCCCATTAAAAAAATACATAAGAGCAAAATAAATTTGGTTATAAAGGTGGCCCTATATGCAGTCTGCAATTTCAATGTGAGAACATGTAACAGGGACTTGAACGTGTGAATAAAGGAAAAAAAAACTGAGAAAATGACAGCGACAAGTAAGAATTAAAATACTTTACATACATTATGAAATACACCTTAACACTAAAACAATGGGTCCTTGAGGTTGTGCTACATGCTTAAACAGTCTGAACTGTCTTGAGTGGCTGATATCCTCACCAGCAGGGCTAAAAACATGCAGTGTTTTCTCACTGAATATGAATTACACTGTCTTACAATCAAAGACAAGTTTCCTCCACCTGGAAATAACATTTGGAAAATATTGGAGGACTATGTTTTGTTACAAGGCTCACCTGTCACTTTGAGAGTGTTACATTTAGGGCTGTTTAGCCTTTATGTTGCTAGGCTAAAGAGTTTCTTGCTAGCTACAGTGCATCTGAGAGAGTTAGTCAGCCATTAAAGTATCAGGTGAGCCTGGTTTAAGAATTTTCTGGTTGCTTGCTTACAGAAAAAAAAATGTTAATGTGCAGAAACATGTGGCAGAAATGGACCTGAGACAGAATGTCATGTTAGAAGACGGCTAGCCCAATGCTATCATTCATTAGGGCGGCATGGTGGCTCAGTGGTTAGCACTGTTGCCTCACAGCAAGAAGGTCCTGGGTGTCTCGGGTCCTTCCTGTGTGGAGTTTGCATGTTCTCGCCATGTTTGCGTGGGGTTTCCGCCGGGTGCTACGGTTACCTCCCACCATCATCAAAGACATGTATGTTAGGGTTAATACTCCGGTTAGCGCCCCTGACCGAGGCATGGGCACTGCACTGGAGCTGCCCGCTGCTCCTACATGCAGAGGATCAATTTCCCCACAGGGATCAATAAAGTACTTCTTCTTCTTCTTCAGTCAGAAAAAAAAAAAAAACTTTTCGAAAGCTTCCAAGAGCTTGACAGGAGAGTGACTTAAAAAAAGATTCAAGGATGTCACTCTTTTGTATTACCAGAGCTGTTATTCAGCTGCTACTGCTGCTCATGCTAACTCTCTAATATTGTGCTTTTCATTCAAAACACACATGAAACAAGAACAAAATGTAAAATCCCTGTGCTGCAGAGATATGTCTAGAACGGTAAATCGATTTAATCGTGTCGTGGCTGAAAGGAAACTCATGAGCTAGTTATCCACACTCATGTTACAGCTAATGATTGACAAGTTAGTGTCTAATTGACAAGCATCATTTTAGCATACAATTTAGCCGTAAAAAGGCTCAGCTCGCCACAGTGACTGAAGAGTCCAGCGACTTCTAAAAGGTACGGCGGGTGTTTTTGAACATCTCGTTTTGATGTGTCCTATTGTCAGCGTTTCTGCTGCCAGGAGCAGATTTTACTGACTGCCCGCCTCTTGCTCTTCTTCACTTCACAAAGCCCAGAATCTGTTCCTTTCACTTCCAGAACAATCACTTAATCATGTTTTAGAGGACAAAAGCGGGGACAGTGGATAGTGTGTGTTTGTGTGTGTGTGTGTGTGTGTGTGTGTGTGTGTGTGTGTGCATCACGTGTACATGAATGCCTGCCAATCATAAATGTTAGGAAAGACAGCTGTGAGAGAGAAACAGAGCGTGTGGGATTGTGTATGTACAATTTTACAAAAAGAGTGAGTGTGTGTCTGTGTTTGTATGCTAGTGTGTGCATGCACATGTATGTATGTATATGTACCGTGTATATGTGTTCTATGCTTTGTATGCATTCGTGTTTTGCATGGGTGTGTGTACATGTTTCTCAGTGTTCAGGCATATGTGAGAGAGTGTGTGTGTGTGTGTGTGTGTGTGTGTGTGTGTACTCACGCAGCAATAGACAGGTTGGCTGCTGACAGCGGGCTGACCTCGGCCACCTCCTTCGCTTTCTGCAGCGCTGTCTTCTGATTGGCTGCCTCCTCCTGTTCCTCCTCGTCCTGTTGGAGAAAAAGAGAATAATTTCAAAGACACTGCTGGTTAAATATTGACAACATTTCCTGATAATTTCAACATTTTACATAATATAATTACATGTCTGAACATAAGCTCAATGTTTGTTCCTAAATGGCCCAGAAGATATCTTTCATAGGTTACAATATATTTACTTTATGACAGAAAATGTATATTTTGATCAAATAATCATTTTTTTGCTGGTTGCAGCATCTCACATGTGAGGATTTGAGGCTTTTCTGTGTCATACATGATAGTAAACTGAATATCTTTGGATTCTGGACTATTGATAAAACAAAAGTTAGTTGCAGCCTTACACGTTTTACTTATTTTTCTTAAAATAAGGGGGAGCGTGTATTTTTCTGCTTTGATTCTATACCTTGGTGAGCTCCTGGGCATTGGCCAGGTTGTCGACAGCGATGGCCAAGAAGACGTTAAGTAGAGTGTCTGAGGTGGCAGAAGTTAAGAAATATCAATGCAAGGACAAGCAGAGAGGAAGCTGATGGTTTCCTCAGTGGGAAAGAAAGAAGAGGAGGGGAAAAGGTTAGAAGAAGAGGCTGGGAAAGGAGAGGTGTTGGGTTGCAGATGTACAAGTCAGAGGAAGAGGAGGAAGTGGTATTTTTTTCTTCAGATTTAAAAAAAAGACATCTATGTGGAGCCGAACTGGACCAAAAAACAGGAAGATTTAAGTCATATTCTACATCTCATCATCATCATAACTTATATGATCCCAGGCTGAGGATACAGTTGCCGAAGAGTGTGAGGACAATGAAGAAAATGGAGAAAACCATCCCTTTGTCGTTCACTCCTCCCTGGGACTCGATGCCATCATACATCACCATGTTCCAATCCTCTCCAGTAAGAATCTGCAGAGAGAGGACAAATAAAAGTTGTATAATTTGCTTTGTATGTATACTTTTTCTTAATTATTCAGAGAAAATCAGCACGTTTTAGCATTTTTTCCGTGTTTTCCTCTTTATTTTAACAGGAGTACATTCTGAGCTGCCCTGGACCCTGTTTACTGTGCTGAAGTCCTGCAGCAAGAAACAGAAAACCTTCTTCATGTGTGACAATTAAAATCCTTTCATTAAAAAAAAGAATCAGAATTTTAAACAAAATAAACATTTATCATATCATCCATTATAAATGTTATGTATGTTAACATTAATGTAAACCAATGTTGAATAATGTTGATCTGAGTGGAACTGAACTGAGCTTAACAGAGGAGGTATGACATTAATACTCTTTAAAATATCATAAATATGAAGCTCAAACACACACATACACACACAAACAGACACACATACACACATCTGGCCTCTGAGTCACTCCGAGACAATCAAGTAACACAAATGGCTCTTAACAAAAGCCGTCTCTCTAACTGAACACAGAGAACACAGAAACATGGAGACTGCAGTCAGAACTGAACAAGTCATCTGACAAACTGATGACATGACAACAATGGGCTTCATTAAATTTCCCTCTTAAAAAGAGCTTCAGCTGTGCTGAAAACGCTCACGAGTGTGAATGAGTGTGCTTACGCTCATGTTTGGAAAATACAGTAACTCACTGGTGCCTCATTTTTTAGATTCAATTGCACTGTAGAAGGGTTTTTTTCATGTACACAGCTGAAGAAACTGACATGGAAAATTGGTTTTCATAAAAAAAAACCCGTCTCAAGTGGAAAGTATGTTTGATTAGTTCAATGTTAAGAGAATTTAACTATTAATCCTGCTAATAAAAGTAAGTATCAGAGACTTAAAGGCTCAGTGAAGAACCTCCAATACTGTAAAGGCTGGATGACATGAGCTCATTTCTAATGTTTGACAAAGTCCCAGCGGTAAAGATCATCACAATATTTATTTTCTTGTTGTTTTAGAACCATAAACACATCTATAAGTCTCTCTTTCCCACCTGAAACACTGTCATGATCGCTGCTGCAAATGTGTCAAAGTTAGTGGGCGGAGTTCCAGTTTCAAAGTTGAATCTGAAATGAAAGAAAGCAAAAAGAAAGTGAAAAACCACCAAGAATCGTACACACACAGAAGAGAAACATAAAGTAAAGAGAAAGTGAGCTCCGTTCTTATTCGCCGATACTCACTGTCCACCAAACAGCTGCATCCCCAACAAGGCGAAAACCACGATGAAGAGAAAGAGGAGGAAGAGCAAACTGACGATGGACTTCATGGAGTTTAGCAAAGAAACCACCAGGTTACGAAGAGGAGCCCAGTACCTGAGGACGAGGAGGAGGAGGAGAAGTGGATGAAAGGTAGGAGAGAGGAAGAGGAAGGGAGGAAGAGAGATGAAAGGAGAGAGGAGGACATGAAAGATGGCAGGAGTCAAAGAAGGGAAACATGAAGAAAGAAGGCAAAAAGAGGAGATTGTGATTTGAAAATCCAAACATTTACAGTAGATACAATGAATATATGGAATATTTAGACAAATTTAATCTCACAGTTATCTTTAGAAACAATTTTGATGTTAATATCTTAAAAAAATGACAAAAAACAACAACAATATGCCAAATAATGTCAGATTTTCAACCATTTCCACCACATTGAACTACTAACTAATCTCTAAATAAACCATTAAACATATATTTTATGAATAATTCCAGTTAGTATGAACTTTTCCTCAGTTTTTCAGATACTTTCATCACAGACATACTATTTGAAGCACAGTAGACTTTTGATCAAAGTCAAAACAACACAATAACAATGATTCTAAATTAAATCGCTGGATGAAACCTTTTATTTAACCCCCCCCAAAAAAAACCCTGTTTCATGTTCTCATTTTAACGTGACTTCAGCAGGTAGCCCCGCTGAGAAAATAAAGCCTCGTTTTCAAGTGAGATCCGTCCAAACGAGCGACGTCGTGACGAGCGGGGAAGCTACGCGGAACAGAACGGAACAATGTACGTGAGCCAAATCCAATTAAAATCTCCCCTGAAGGGAGCGTCAAAGGAGTGTCAAAACCTCAAAACTGTTAAGATGTCACAACAGTGATGAGATTCAGACTGAAATACCAACATCTGATTTATCACAGTACAGTACAACAACATCAGGTTATCATCATCATCCTCATTATCATCAGTGTCTCATCTGTGGAAGAGTCAAGGGATGAAATGCATGTTTAAGTAAATGTGTGTGTGTGTGTGTGTGTGTGTGAGAGACTTACTTGGTGACTTTGAAGATGCGGAGAAGTCGCAGAGCTCGTAACACACTGATCCCGAAGGATGTGCCCGGTTTGATGGTGGCCCACACTACCTCGAAAATACTGCCCACAATTACCTACACGGGCACACACACACACACACACACACACACACACACACACACACACACACATGCACACACACACACACGCAACATTTTAATTTAATCATGTACTCATATCCTGTTGAAAGACAGATTTTAATGTCCAACAAACAATGATAAGGGCTCAGATTTTATTTTCTAAATTAAAATAATGAGTTTTTGTGATGAAGAACAAGTAATGTTTGGTGCAGATGTGGATCCAGGTGTTGATCCAGGATTTCTTCTTTGTTGCTAGAACATTTATTTATTTAACTATCTTTCAATGATTGTCTATCACTGTGTTTTTAATGCAGATTTACATTCTGATGGAGATGAAAAATTTCAAAACATTTTCTACTACATTTTCTAAAATTATTGAGGATTGCTCATGCTTGGCGGAAGTATACATTGTGTCACCTCTTTCTAGTGCTTTACTACGACTGTTTCTCTTCCTGTTTGAACTTTCAGCATCATGTAGCTATGGGGTAGCAGTCAAGCAATCACTGGAAGTCCATTTATTCCCAGTGAGATTTATGTGTTTCCTTGTTTCGTTGCTGGTTTAGGTTTAGGTTAGGTTTAGCTAACAACTGTTTTGAGCAACAAATATTATAAACACATAAAACTCAGATAAATATAGATTACATATTAGAAATAACTTGAAACTTCTGTAACAACTGACTGTAAAGAGGTTTGTTAGACTACAAGCCAACAAAAACAGTATTTTACTAACTTGGGACCAGATACAGAATAGAAGCAGCTATCTGAACGAGGCTCTATTTGTAGGTACAATGAATTTCCGGATCTCTGCAACTTATGACAGCAATACTTGATCAATATTAACTCTGAAATCATTGTTGAGCTTTTTATGTAAATTTGTATTAATATTCAAATCAAGCTAAATTGACACACACTGAAATTTAAAAAAAAAAAATCAACATTTTGCAGACAAACATACTCTGTGGCCGCAGCCAGTCCACTGAACACAGTATTACATGCTGTCACTTTACCATGCAGCGTATGTCAGCATGTACAATGAAGTAACCTGCCAATAAGCATCTGCAACAATGTCAGCATGACAAATTAATGCACAGTTATTGCACACGTATTGGTGACAAATGCAATGCTGAATCCGTTCTGCACCGTTGTTCGTTTGTCGCAGAGCAACATGAGAAAAATCTATTCCTCAAATCTGTTGATTAAATGGAGTGTTTGATTTGTCATCAAAAGCTGATACTTATAAGATGAATGTTTTTTTGTCACTGTGTGTGTGTGTGTGTGTGTGTGTGTGTGCGCGCTCACCACACAGTCAAAGCAGTTGAATGAGGAGTGAAAGTAGGGCTGAATGCCCAGACCATACATCTTGATCAGCATCTCAGACATGAACAAACCGAGGAAGATGAACTCTGCATAGACTGGAGGAAAAACAGAGGAAGAAAAGGAAAGGAAAGAAGAAAGGGATTATAGTAAAGGAGGGCAAGGATTAAGGGAAGAAGGAGAGTGCAGGGATGAATAGATAGGAGTAGAGAGTGGGGTAGATGTAAGGAGAGAGGAAGGTGAGAATGAAAGAGGGGATTTTACAGTTTGAATAAATGCTCATATTCATATTCTCAAATTGTTGCAGTTTCTGGGAGCCAGTTTTTAGTGAGTGTCTTCATACAGTGTACAGTATGTGAGCATGTTTGTGTGTCTTTGTATATGTGTATTGATCGTTTCATGTGTGTGCGCGCACTCACACAGGAAGTCGGACAGCAGCTCAGGCTGGTTGTAATGCACCACAGCCACACACATGGTGTTGAGGCCCACCAGGCAGAGCACCGTCCAATAGAAAGCCTGCGTCTTCACTATCTTGCGGATAAAGAATCGCATCCGTCGCTCCTTCTTACTGTAATTGGAGCCGTCTTTACCGCTCTTTATACTGGAGCGGGCGAAACCTGGAAGAGGGAAGGGGTGTGATTACCAATCACGTCTGTTTATAGTTACACTGGACTCATTTTTTAAATGAGATAGCAGCCAGTTAGCTACTCAAAAACCTGCATTTGTGAAAACTGTAATGAAATTTTAGCTTTTTTAGCATATTTTATGTACTCATTTAAATACTGAACAAGTAAACATGTCACTTTCCATGAATAATGTAAGCACTTTGGCCACTAAGCAGCAAAAAGCATCATCCCTATGTTTTTTTTCTCAAAGATTACAGTGTCATAGCGGTATAACAGTTTCCCTATTTTTCATATGTGACTTGAAATGTAAGAATTTACCTCCTTACACCCAAATGATCTTGCATTAAATTTTGCTGTACAAACCACAGCACTGCAGTTTGATCTTCATACCTGGATAACTGAACTTTTCTTACAAACATCCTCACATGTCTCCGTCCCCTTACATCCAGTTTTTCTTACCTACTGCATCTCCTATGTTGTCCTCTCCTTCCTCTGGGTTCAGAAGTTCAGTCTTGTTGTTTTTGGTTTTGATGGTCGGCCTTCGTCTCGAACCTAGTGTGAGAAAAAAAGGATTCATTCTTAATTAACCGGTTTTCAAATGCCACAGTCCCGCCCCCCACCCCCCTGACAGAGTCTGTCACTTGTGGGTTTATTGTGCTAAACTCAACATTTACACATTTAACTGAGCGGTTATGAAGTTGATTAGCATTATTAACTAAAGACATTGCTAAAACTTGCATCAAGCCATCCCACTAGAATCGTGTTTTCAGATTTTTTGTCAAATTCTGTCTTACGTAATGAGAAGAGAAGATAAGCATCATAATATATCTGAACGAATCTGATGTCTTCTCATGTCACAAGCTTTTCATTGTAAACCCTCAGTTGTTATTCCCTCTATCTCTGTTCTCTATGTAGCTCTTCCTTCATACTCAACTCACTAATGTCTTTCACCAGTCTCAGCTACACACACACACACACACAATAAAAGAGAAGTTACCATCAAAGTTCCCTGTGCCGTCTTCCTCAGCCAGAATCACCTCCTCTGTAAAAAAAAAAAAATTAAACAAAACATAAGATGTTTGGCACACTGTGTCTGTTTAGTAGTTGTTTTTTTTTTTTACCCACATACAGAATGTGTATCCATGGGAACAAGCGGTGTGTGTGTGTGTGTGAGCGTGCACTGACCTGCTTTGCAGATCCACTCCAGGTATCCGTTGAGCTCTCTCTCGATCTGCTGCTGTCGCCTCAGCTTGAGGAACTCGCTCCTGTTCTCCACTCGCTCTCTCTCTTTGGCAAATTCACTGTGGGGACATTTATTGTATTTAATTATTAAAAAAATCTACAATATAAACATTTTTAGACACAAAACAATAGTAAAATGACCAGTAATATATTTTTAAAAAGCTGGGAGTTAAGTAAAACAAAAAAAATTCGACTCCAAAGAGCACGAGTACAAACATATAATATATTTAATAAAAGGAAAATGTCAGCACACAGACAGAGGACCATACCCTGAGAGTACACCCAGCACCAGGTTGAGCATGAAGAAGGAGCCGATGATGATGAGGGGGATGTAGTACATCCAGTTCCAGGCGCTGCCCTCCACATCGTTACTCTACAAGACGGAGACAGACACACATACAGATAGAGAGGTGTTTACAGACTGACCTGTTATTATCATTCATA
This sequence comes from Thunnus maccoyii, assembly GCF_910596095.1. Classification (NCBI taxonomy): domain Eukaryota; kingdom Metazoa; phylum Chordata; class Actinopteri; order Scombriformes; family Scombridae; genus Thunnus; species Thunnus maccoyii. The sequence continues at coordinate 6,315,343 of NC_056534.1, read as the reverse complement.
CAATATATAAAGATGTGTATGTAGCACTAAGGGGTTGAACATTTCGCTCTTATTGCGCACTTTACCCTTCAATATGCGATAAATATGTTACAGTTTTTATCTGTTTTTCTTTTTTTACATCACTCAGTGTCACATGCCAGATATCCTCAACTGTGTTTGACGTAAATCTTTATCTGCTGCACAGATTACTTCTTCCTACCAGTCCAAAATAGCTTTACTGAGGGTTGATTCTTTGATTGACTGCCACTCTGCACTCTATGACTGGATTTCTTTGCAAAGAAGTAGTTTTATCCTCTCAGACAAGAAGATATAACCATCTCATGATATTCATCTATAGAGCTCTACTGTTTAAGCTTCCAAACTACCTCACATCTCTTCTCACATTTCAGTCTTGTAACCATAATACATGATATAGCCATGAATCTGGGCTGAACTAATTTCAGGTACTAAAAAACTGCAAACTGCCCTCAAACTAGATTCTTTCTGTCTCCTTGTAGATTTTAAAACTGTATTATCTGATGTTCTTTATGACTCTTGTAACTTCTTATTAATTATTTCTTGATTGTGGTTGACTGGCCTTCGTTGTGATGTTTCTGTTGATTCATTGCGAATGTTTCTTGTTCTCAGGTCTCTGCTGGAAAATAAATCTCAATCTGAAGTTTAAATTGAATTAAATATGTAATCAGTTTTAGGTAGTGTGTTAGTGTTGTGCAAACTAAACCTTTCATATGATTTTTTTATTGCATGACTGTTTGAAAAAAAGATCTTAATCTCGATCCAACTGCTTGGCAAGTAAAAGTACGACTAACTAACCGAAGCAACTTTTCCTGCACTGCACAAATACTAAGAGGAGCTAAAGTATGCATATATGCTGGCTCAGAACTGACCCATTTTCTACCTTAAAGCCTGACAAGGGGGTGCAGAGATGGTGCGCTAGCGCGGTGTTACAGTAAAGCATCTCCTGCTTTCACAGACATCGATTGCTCTGAGGTGTCTGGTGAGCACGTCAGCAGCAACAAAATTGTCTGACACTGTGTCACATCCCTCTTTCACTAAACAAACCCAACTGACAATCAGAGAAATTGGGTTACTGGAGGAGATTGTGTTTCTGTGACCCGTGTAACGCTTTAATGGAACTATCAGCTGATTATTATCTACAGCTGGAGTGCTGCGTGCATGTGTTGGGTTTTATACTGCATGGTACAGCGCAGGCAGCCCGTTCTCTATTAAACTTTCATTGGTTTCCTCCTGACTGCCTGTGTGAGTGTGGAAGTCAGCCTCCATCCATCAGAAAAGATGTTAAATATAGAGCGAGACGGACCAGAATAGAGAGAGGAAGAGAAAGGAGGCGGAGAGAGAGAAGGAGAGCGACTCCGAAGGCAAGAAAAAGGACAGATGAGAAGATGGATAAATGAAGTCAAACAGAGAATGATAAAGACAGAGAGAGAGAGAGAGAGAGAGGGGTGGAAAATGGGCTTTCGGACAAATAAAATGGTGTTTTGAATCAAATCTCAAACTACTTAATGCCTCATTTAACTGAATGAAATTCAAGCCAATCACCAACCTCCACACCCATCCACCCCCGCGAGTCCTTCACTGTGCTAAAACACATACAGTACAGTACAAACCTAATACACATCATAGAGAACAGAAAAAACATTGCAGATTTCAAGCACAGATCACTTGATGAGGCAAGTTTGACTAAATTTGGGGTGATGGGAGATGTCTAAACCTACAACAGCACCCTGAAATATCTGTCTGTTTCTGGTTTACAGAGGAAAAAATATCTATATGTTGGGGTCAACATCTTACGTAGTAGAGCATGTCTGTCCATCCCTCCATGGTGATGCACTGGAAGACGGTGAGCACGGCGAACAGGATGTTGTCGAACTGGGTGATGCCGTAGTTGGGTCCTAGCCAGCCGCTTTTACACTCCGTGCCGTTAGGACACAACCGGGACGGCAACTCATCGCCACATGGCAATTCATCCACTGTCTCTCCTGATCAGAAAGAGAAGCACAGAAAGATCCACCATTACAGCAAAATAACAAACCAGATTTATTTTTGGATCTGAAAGAAAACTCTTAACAATCGTGTGTTATCTGCTCACGAGACCTGTAGCGTAAAGAAACTGACAGACTCTTCTCACAGTGGATATTTTGTCTCATTAAACAACTAATACACTTGTGCTTTTCCTGCTTTGACAAGTCAAAGGTCGGCTGTTTGCTGTTTGCAATATAGTATCCAGTAAAGGCACATTGTAATAGTGAATTTGAATGTAGACACACTAACCAGAAGTCCCTAAGTACTAGCTCTAAGAGAATATTTGTATTATTTTCTTTAATGTTTGAATTCACATGAGGTTTTCTCAAATAAAATCCCTGTAAGGCATAGCCACCAGTGACTCACTTAACACCAATGTGAGCTGATTGTACACAACTGCCACTTTTGTATACCTGTGTTTTTATCGTAACAGGTTCTGTGGAACTTTCCCATGTAGAACTCCAGGCCGATGATGGCGAACATGAGGATGGCCACGAACAGCAGCAGGCCAATCTGCAGCAGGGGGATCATAGCCTTCATAATGGACTTGAGCACCACCTGCAGGCCTGGAGGACACGGTGCAAAACAATTACTGAGAGGAAGGACTTGATTCTTGGTACAGTGTACATGAGTGTCGAATAAAAAGAACAGTAGTGGAGTAGACTGTATTAACAGCTGTGTTACTGTGCATTGTGTTGAGGTTGCTGATTCCCTGCCAGTGCATTGAACATGTTGAGGTATTTAGATACATATAGTAACTCCAGCTCCTTATTGATTTGGCAACTGGCAATGTTGCCAAAGTGGCAGCCAACAGTTTGCATCAACAAAGCAATATTTGTCACCATTTCTATCATAGTAGTAAATAAATGCACTGGTTTGTCAAATTGGCTACTTGTTGTTTTCAAGTGATATTTTTGATACTAATAGCAGTTGGAGACAAAAAAAGCAAAGAGTATACAGTGCTATGTGAAGGAATTTGTATTGAAGCAACTGTAGTTAGCTACAATAAACAAGCCAGTGTGCGCACAAGGAAACACACAGTGCTGCACTTACTGGGAATCCCAGACACCAGTTTTAGTGGTCGAAGCACTCTGACAGCTCGTAGAGTCCTCAGGTCAAGCTGAGACCCCACTGACGACAAAATACTGCAGAGACAGCGAGAGACAGAGAGAGAAGTGAAAAAAAACAGAAAACAAAGTCAGTTTGACAGGGAATGCAAAAAAAATAATTACTACAGCTGCAGAATTAATATGTACCACACTGCTTCAACACAATATTGCTGTTACTGACATTGACTTGTTTAATGTGACCACACCCAAACCACTTGAGCAGGTACCTTTGCACAGTTTTCACTACTCTGAGAGATCCATGTTGCACCAATCAGTGAACTAACAATGATGAAATGGCTTGCTATCTGTCAGTCACAACAATTTTGTGTCAAAGATGAAACCTGGAGCATGATTGTACAGCTGCAAGGTCTACAGCATGTGCACAGCTTCACCAATCAGATCATTGTACATAAAATCCAAGGATGTCCAATTTAAAACTATAAAATTAATAATTCAGGACAAATTAACATAAAAAATGTTACTATATGTAAACCTTAAAACTATGTTTGTGTATGTGAATGATTGATTGAGTCACTAAACAGCATGTTGGCTTTTGCCACTCACTACTGCTACAATCCCAGTCTCTGTCATGACTTGGCTTCAGAGACACACCTCCTGTTCTGATGGCTTTGTATGTGTCTGTGTGTGTGAAGCTCTGGTGTAAAGTCAGCCGGAGACAGATTGGAAAATTCCATGCTCTGTCTTGTATGGGGGCGGAAGGCAGGGTCTGTCCAACAGGAGGGGGAGGGGGGGAAGTGCGGGGGCGTAGAACGGGGATGCTCTGAGGAGGTGGAGAGAGAGAGGGGAGGGTAGGGGAGGAGCGCAATACGTGGGCAGACTTTGACCTCCAGCCAGACATCATTAGAAGACAAAACAATCATTGATAATAAAATATATGCTTGTATATTTCTCACAAGAGTTTTCATTTTTGCACTCAGCAGTTTAGTGTGTTGACAGCTACAAGAGGAACAAAGAAAGAATAAATATCTTAACTTAAATTCACAGGGGTTACAATCTCCCCTCATATTATATGTTACCATGCAATAAATTTCCATAATTACGTCACATGATGAACTGAGTCGCCTCAGTTTGAAGGTCGGGAGATGTGGTTGAAAGCACTGGAAAATGCTCGTACGTGGACCTTGACTTAAAGTTATTTTGTCCAGCTTTTTCCAAGAATGCACTTTCACACAATTGTTCACTTTCTGCGCTGAGAAAAGACTGCCACTGTGCTTAGTAACAGGACACTCTAACTGCAACTTCACATCAGTCCACTTAGCCAGTTTTTTATATTTTAATTTGATTCTATGTGCTTTAATGTGTCCAGTTAATGTGTATCGTACAGATTTATGTAAACCAACAGTGACAGGTTCACTCTATTCTGTGAATTAAATGTTGGGTAAACTAAGTTAGGGTGTGTGAACTAATAACACAGTAATCATAAAAACACAGGGAAGTTTTCTCGACACTCAAATGCAAATTTGCGAACTTCGACAAATCTCAGTCAGTCAGTCACACTTATCAGATCTCCCCCTAATTTTGTGCAATACTCCTTCAAATGCATCTGCATTTAGGAGCGAGGTGCACCTGCTAACGCAAACTTCTACACATTTGATAATTAACATGCACATCTCCCGGACCAGAATGCATCGGAAATGAGGCACAAACAGCTTAGTAACTATATCACTTATTCCTGATAACGCTGTACGAGTCGTGCGCTGAGGATTTGCACCACAGAAAATGAAAGACGCACGATGATCGACCACCTTAAACTCAGAAGAGAGAAGCCAAGAGAATAGACAAGAAACGGAGAGATTCAAGCTAATTGGAAGAATGGCGAGAGGTGCACAGAAACCAAATTTGGCTAAATTTTCTTCCTCCCTTCATCTCTCTTCCTGTACCATCCTTCTTCCTCCTCACCCCCCCCCCCCCCCCCCCCCCCCCCCCCCCTTCCTTCTTCTCTCCAGGTTGGTTGCTAATTCCAGTAAGAGGTCATTTATTAACAGACACAGTACTGGCAGCCAAGCCCCTCATTCCCTCAATGGCTTTTTAACTGCCACAGCTAAAGGCCATGCTGCTGCAGACCTGAAAACACTGGACCTCAGCAAAATAAGCAAACAGCCTGAGGTCCGAGATGCAACAAGACACGTATTTAGATTATTGTCTGAGATGTTCTCTTTGTAAATGAGAGCACACAACAGGGCACATCACTAAAACTGCATATGATCTATAGGTATACTCTGAAGTGTGATTTAGAACATATGTAACCTTAGTATTGTTGCTGTTTTACAACCTGTGGCACACATTTTCTGTACATTTTGTATTTATAAGTTGATATCACATATTCATTTTGTTCACATTCTCATTTTTCTTCTCACACATTGCGTACACACTGATATTATGTAACTTTTTGAGCATAATGTCTCATTTTTATCTCAGGATTTACAACCACACTCCATAGTTTTGCTGTTATGTTTATTCATAATTTAATAAACTGTGATTGTGTTTTAAAAATGTAATTTTATGTTCTGTATTCTGTTGCTCCAACTGCTACTCTTTTATTCAGATAAATCTTTACTGTTCAGAGCGCTGGACTCATGCATGGATGAGGATGAAGCAAGGGTTTGTTTTTGATATCTAGAGTCTAAATTCTCACTTTTCTGCCTTTCTCTCTCTCTCTCTCTTTGTCTTTCATTCTCTCTCCTCTTTCTTTCTTTATTCTTGTCCCATTTCACTGCATCTCTTTTTTCTCCCGTACATCTCATCGGAGGGCGAACGCAGAGCTTCGATAGTCATCCGTGCGAGACAGCAACCGTCCGCTTCTGCCAGACAACCCAAACCTCCAGGATGCAGTCACCCCTAGCAACGGCAGAACCTGCCCACAGTGCATCAGGGCGGCCAGTAGAGGGACCAGCGACTGTGCTGTCGGTTGTGATGGGGATGGGATGAGATGCAAGGGGGGAGGTGCGTGGGGGGGAGTGTAGGAGAGAGGGAAACAGTGGAACAACAACAACATGAGTGTGAGGGAGGAACAGGTATGAGGTAGAGAGGAAGAAAACGGAAAGGAGCAGAGGAGAAAATGATGGCAGGCGCAAGAGAAAGAGGGTAAATGAGGATATGGAATGATTTATGATTACTGTTATGATTATTATTAGTCTAATTTATAAATTTGACTTTTATCATCATGACCTTTGCTTTAATCTTCCAATAGTGTCGAAGTACCTGCATTTACAAACAAATGCATAAGCTTGAAATGCCAAATTTTTACCACAGTATCAGTGACCTTAAATAAACTCACGACAGTCACGACAACGATCAGGTTTTAAAGCTGATCGTTTAATGGGTGTAAAAGGTGACTGCATTTACTGTATAACAACCCGTCCTGAAAATGAGGCAAGAAAAGCTGTTACTCTCAAACCATAAAGACATAATGACGGCTTTGTGTCTACGCTGAAGAAAAACTTTAACCTTTAATGATGGGAAAAGAAAAGATGTAATCTGGTTAATTATGGCCACCATGTCACTTTTGTACAAAGACACTGAAAACATATGGCGCAGTGATTCTTCATTAACACTGAATGATGAGCAGTGGCAGAAAAATGAGCCATGAAGGTTAAACCACAGGCTATGTGGAATAAAGAGGTATGATGCTAACAACGAAGATAGCTTCATTAGTATTAGCATTTACATTAGCTATAATGTTGTTAATGTTATAACTACCTGTTTCTTCACATCATCTTATTTGAAAACTTCATCAGTTACTATGAGTAACATTATTATTGTGAAACTATATCTTCACTATAACCTCTCTGACATTCAAATTGTTTATTAGTGTTTTATATTTACACAGCTATAAAACCATTAATCAGGTACCCAGTTCAACATAAGTCTTGTCTGGAGATATGTATTTGTATCTACATCCATATATTTGTATTTATGGTATAAAATACATACACCTGCCATCTGAATAAAAGGACAGGGCTACTTTTTGCCACTGTTCACCTGTAATTTTCTGTTCAAATGCTAATTCTTGTACTGAACTGCCTCCTACAATTTCGCTCTGTCCTTCAGCCACAGTTCACCCTAAACACTATGTTCAAAACTTACCAAATCATCCCTTTAAATGACAGAAATTCAAGATCATATGGGAGATTTGTCCTTATTACATTAAACAATAGAGATAGGGCGTCCCTGATGACATACAGACTGGGGATGGGAAGAGATGCAACTTCCCCACAGAGACACAGAGTGAGAGAAAGAGTGAGCAGATTGAAACTGAGTGATGGTCCTGTGTGTCAAAAGTGTGAGATTCAATCGCTGACAGAGAGAGAAAGAGAGAGGCAGACAGACAGAGAGAGAGAGGGAGAGACTCCAGAGAGAAAGTGTGGAGGGAGAAGGTGTTTGGACAGTGATGACAGTGGCTCTCACTGCTGGGAAACACCTAACAATCAACCTGTAAAACGTGAACACACACACACACACAGACACATACTGTTTAAACTGTGCTAACAGTGTGTTCACTTTTTCTGTGTTGCCACAGAGGAGCTCTCTTTTTTTGCAATGATATACTGTATGGCGAGTGGATAGTGCCAATTTAAGGATGACCAGGAGAAGGAGAAGGAGCGGTCTACCCTTTGTCACTGCCAGACTGTGTGGAGTTTTGAATGAGATTGAAGAGATCAGCGGTGACATTAGTGCGAGTGAATGGTTGGAACGTCTACCGGCAGCAGCTTAATCATAAATTGATATATGTTTAAACTAGGTACATCGATTTAAAACTACGCAATTCACACGTGATCTCCATGTACATCGCCTGGTTACCATCAGACATGGACATCGCCAGCATTTTTAAGATGTATGTTCTCATGTAGACTATGTGGTGCTGTTGTAAGATGGGATGAGTTATGATTCAGGCAATTCTGTATATGTTTTATATGTTATTTCACTTACCAACAACCCAAAAACAGTTTTAATGCAGTAACTATCAAGTTAATCGTTAACGTAAGAGTAAATGACATCAATACAGTTAGTATCATGTGTGTAAAGTTTGCTTAAATGTATTTATTATATTGCTTTTATTTTTTATTTCCCATGAACATGAAAGAGACACTAAACGCATGTAACATGAGGACATTGTCAGTAAGTTACACTGGCGACGGCGCACAGATCCTCTTTTCTCACATAAATGTTACACAACAGTGTCCTTCGGTAGGTAATCGTGGCACTATCCACTCACCATAGTACTGTGCGTTACATAACAATTAAGCGATAACGCACAATACTGTCTGCTAATCAGTGTTGGTATTAATAACTTACTTTGTACCGCATTGCAGTAGATTATTTGTTTTTTCAGTAACAAGTAGAGGTACTTTAAGGGATTACTGATTGAAAATCAATCATTAATGCTACATTACAGTTACTAGCTAATCCCAGTAATGCTCCGTTACTTCAACAGTTTGGGGTCACTTGTTTGCTATCTTACCGTTAGCTTAATGAAGAGTGGCCCCATTTGGCTAAAAGCTAAAGCTACAGGAAGTGGCTGTCTGCTGCTCTTTAACGGGATAATTTTTTTTTTTTTTTTAAAGTCTTTATTCTTGTAAAACCTAAAAATATATGTTTAAAAACACTTCTGATAAAGCATAAATATCACCTTTGTGTTGCTTGTCCAAGTTTATTGGCTCATTTCTGCCCCTTGTGGCAGCTGGGGAGAAAAACACCCAGTTTTCCGCCCTTTGGCCTCAGGGTGCCGTAATGAGCCCATTACGGATTGGCGCACCAAAATGAGGTGAAGAAGACGTCACACTCGAAAACTTAGTAAAACAATACGATTACTTTTTAAAGGAGTAATATTGTGGATGTAATACATCCATGAGTAAAAGGCTATACAGCATTAATGTGTAAATTATTACATTTTTCAAGTAACTTAATGAATGAGGTGGAGATGAATTCAATTGATTCAATTAAATCAATCAGTGATAGCATTACATACTAAATTAAACATACTCTCTTTTTCTAGTGCTAGTTTATTTTTTAATTATATTGCTTGTTAAAGTCACGTTCATTGATTTTGTTATACACTATAACTCCCTCAAATCCCCAAATTTCCTTGCAGTTCACCACTGTTGTTAAGAAGAAAACCCTGTAAACTATGTTTCAAAATATCAACACAGAAAATTTTTGCAACAGAGAAGAACAAAGACTGTGATGATGATGACAATGATGATGATGATGACTGATGGCCCTGTTGATGAAGATCTTGGAGGTCACTCGCCACCCTAACTTTGCCTGGTCTCTCCCCGTTCACATGGTATTGCCATGGCAACCGGCGATTCCTCTCTTCGCCGAGTCTCCACGGTTACCGACCTGCTCTCATTCATAAGCGTTGCCAGGGCAACACAGCTCTGGCTCATTGATGGAATCTCGGCATTGCCGCAGCAACGGGGATGGGAAGTGGGTCTCCTAGCGATTGATTTTCAACCCTTCCACACCCCCGCATCCCCCACCCGCCCACACAACCACCCACCCACCCACCCACAAACACACACACACACACACACACACACACACATACACACACACACTATCCTTACTTACCCCCTCACACCCTGTTCTAACAGCATCTCCTGTGCAACTCCTGTGCATTGTGCACACATGTACACACACATGTGCATAACTTCCCTTGGATGCAGACACACACACACACACACACACACACACACACACACACACACACACACACACTGACCAAACGAGCGCAAGTGCATCCTTTTCCAGCTACAAACACAGATACACTCACATCAAATATATGTGTGTGTGTGTGCTCAATCTGCACACACACAGTACGATTTGATGACAGCGACGAATGCAGCGCAGCCCAGGTAGTATGGATGACCCAATTTCTCTGCTGCTGCTGCTGCTGGTGTGTTGAACACTAAAATTGTTGTGTTTTACAACATGTACACATACACTCACAAACACGTACATCAAATATAAGTGTCTGATTCTATATAGACCTTGTAAAATCATTAGACAGTAATGCCTGTAATGGAGGATATGCAGCAAGGAAAATAGTGAACTATTAGCATTTTTACACATTTTTGTTTTGTGGATTTAAAAATTTTTCTATTCACCTTTAAGGGATGGCAGAGCATGGCTCCTAGTTATATTTCTGAATTGTTAACCCTTCGTATTGACGTCTGATAGTTCAGAGGTCTAGACCGAAGACTGAAGTCGTCCAGCCATAGATACCCACGGCATAGATTTTCATTTATTGTTCAGAGTCAGATTTCACTGGTTGACATCACTACTGCAACATTAAGTCTATCGTATGTCATCAGGCCATATCATACTTAAATTATATTATATTTAATTATAACTGTGTTTCCATTGTTTCATTGAGTGTGTGATACAAGCCATGGCGGGCCTTGTTTCATTACTGAATGTGGGACTATTCTGAGCGGTTGCTGCATTTCATTCACTGTGAGAAAAGGGTGGGATTGCAGTGAGCAGAAGTTTTTGATGTAAACAGCTTTGTTAGATGTGTGTTACTGGAAAGTAAAGGAAAACTGAGCCTTTTTTTATGTTTCAAACAATTCTTGCGGTCCCCGGTTGATAACATACATGTGCCTGTGTGTATTATGTAATAACGTGTTGTGTGTAATCATGCTACCACAGTGAGGCTTCTTTGGCAAAAAATAGTACAAACACATACTCACAACATGCAAGAGAGTGTGACCAACTCCAGCTAGTGACAGGCGCATGAGCTGTGTGTGTGTGTGTGTGTGTGGTTGTGTATGTGTCAGCGTATGAGTGTATGGTTTATGTGTGTATTGTGTGGAAATAGTGTAGGAGTGCCATGTGTCATCACAGTGTGAGCTCCTGTCCCCTTAGTGTCTCCCACTGAGCCCTCACACCCCTCACACACAAACACACACAGACACAGACACACACACACACACACGTGACGGACAATGTTCCAGTGTGACACGGTGCACAGTTAAGGGTTTTTAACATGTTCAAACATAATGTAAGGCATGAACAAACTGCCCCATGCATGTTGGAAAAAAAACACGATCTATAGAAGGTTTCAGTGCAGTTGTTTGATTTGGAACTTGAGTACGTTTGCTGTGTTCACATCTGCCCAAACAAAATCTTACCGAAGGGGAAAATGAACCAGAGTCGCATCCAACTGGACGAAACAACGCAGGTTTGAAATAACAGAGTTGATAATAGAGTTAGGTTGTGCTGATGTAGCCCAATCTAAAGCCACTGGTCTGAAGCCACAATGAATCAACAAAACCAACAGGAAAAACGTCAAACACTATGAAATCAAGACATAGATTGTAAAAAAAACTGAATTTTGTGTTGATTTCATTTGATCAAAGTGAAAGGGACAATGTGGCATCTTTGCTGTAACTCTTTCACAGATTGTCTTATGAGTGAAAAGAGGTCCATGCAAAGTAAAAAACCAGAAAATCTGCCTAACTGGGGGACATTACAGCAAAATTATAATGTTTCTCTGGTATTTGGGCCTTTAAAAAGTAGCTGAGTACAGTAATAATATCCGTCCTGGCCATGACCAGATTAACCTGCTAAGAGACCCCAGGGCAAAACGTAACTGTGTCCCAGCTTCAAATGTGTGTGGAGCTGAATAAATGAACAGTAAACCCTTCCTGGTAAGGCGAGAAAACAAAAATGATTTTGCTCTCAAAACCTTTCACACCAGCTCTGCTCCCCCTATAGATATGGGACATTAAGCAGCACTTTATGACTGTTATGTCACCGCTCACCCCCGACCTCCGCCACCAAGGTGGTACGCACCAATCGCTTTCCCTTATTGGGAGAGTCCATTTGTTAGGCATAGAGGGGAGTTATTGGGGGAAGGGTATGATGGTGAATGAGGGGAGATCATATGTCATTATGTCATCAGGCCCCTACCTCACACTTCATCAAAGACACCATTTTCTTTTGTCTCTGCATCCAAACGTCTCTTTTTATCTTCATCTCTCTTTCCGTCCGCTTGTTGCTGAAGTCTTTCATTGGCAGAGGCGGGATGGAAGCACTCTCGTTCTGACCACACTCTCCATCCTCATCTCCTCCTTCCTCTTCCGTTCCCTCTCTTCATTTTCTCGCTCTCGCATTATTGCTGATCTCAGCAGAGTGCTAACACTCAGCTGATGGACTCTCTACCTCCAACCCCCACCCCAAACTCTGCTTCTTCCCACCATCTCCAGTCCTTTCCCTTCATTCCTTTCTTTCTTTGCCTTCTCTCTCTCTCTCTCTATCTCTCAGTGCTTGTGCCCTCCTCGAGTTTGGCTTCATGTTTGATCAGGTGAGCGGAGAATGAAGAGAAAAGAAGGAGGCCAATATGTCTGATCTTTTGTTCCTTTACTCTCCTCCCTTCTCCTTCAGCTCTGTCATGTCCATCCGCCCTTTAATCACATATATGTTTTATTAACCTTTATTTATCCATGGGAAGGTTTGCTGAGTGGGCATGCTTATCGGCAAACACCCTTTTTTTTTGAACAAAAGCACCTTGATGGCAGGTTTTAAAGTAATAATGCATTAAAACTGTGTCAAGATCAGTGGACAGTCATTTCTTTTTCTGTGAATTAGTTGTTGAGGACATTTGTTCTTTTAAATTTGATGTTGGACAGGAACAGTTTGACGCAAAAAGGGCCTTGCTCAAGAGCATTTTGACGGTGGTAACAGCGTGGAAAGTGTAATCTGTCTCAGCTAGTGTTGAAGATCAAACGAGTAACCTTTGATCTGCTTCTTGCATAAATTAGCTGTCTGTCATTCCTGATTCATCCCCACATCCATCCAGATGTCCCTTAATTATATCTCCACTCTGTTCATACACCGTTTCCTCTCTCCTGCTCACCAACGTCACTCTATCCTGTCTCTATAATCTTCCTCCAGTTTTTCCATTCACCTTTCACTCTTTCTCTCTCTCTGTCTCTCTCTGCTGGGCCAGCTGATTGGCCCACCTGTCCCCCCGTCTCCTGCCAGCATGACTCTCGGACCTCACAAGGGCACAACGTCTGGACCTCTGTATCCTTGTTTGTGTGTGTATCTTTCCTCTCAATGTGTTGGTAGGTGCTTGTGTGCTAGTGACATGTCCTGGTGTGTGCGGTATGTGTGTCTTCCTGTGATACTTCATAAGAGGCTTTACAGCTTGTTTTGGGAAACAAATTCCCTGACAGCTGCTGTTGTGATGTCAACTGTAGGGTTGAAAACTCTAACTTGTAAAAGATGCACTAATCAACATTTTCACGTCAAAAACTGATGTGAAATTTGTAAGGTGAAAGGCATCATTCATACTGAAGAATCTAAAAGAGAATGATTACCCAACTCTGCAGATCTACCAAGCCTTTTGGCCTCATTTAGCTCATTATTTCGGATATACCGCATGCAAATTCCCTTCGTGTCAACCCCAATTTCCAATAAAACCACTGCATGTAGACAAAGTTAGTGACTAGCTGGTGAAGACAGTCAAATATCTCACAACTACAGAGTACAAACACATGTTAGTGGCACATTTCACACAGGATCTGGTTTGGATCTGTGGTTGTGTATCAATATTGTATTTCTGACTTCTAATACATATCAGTTAATCATTACACTCCTAGTGAATAGGCAACTGATTGTTGTTGAATTGAAGCTAGTTATGTGTTTTTCAGTTTCTTGTGGAGTGGCAAAAAATGTAACTTAAGCACACATTCAAAATGAATGGTGCTTACCTGATCGAAAGCTAAAGTCTAAGGTTTTTTTTAAACAGGCCTTGGTTAGTCCAGTTGAATTGGACTCTCTCATTTTCCGTTTTGGTGTCATCTGTTTGGGAAGATCTGAACACAGCAGTCGGACTCAGGTGTGGACAAAACAACTGCACCAAGACCCTTTGAGGGTGCTGGGAACATGATCTGACCTCTATACGACCCTGCTACTAGGCGAACTCTGCAAGTTTGAGCTGAACAGCTCCTGTAGCCAGGTTTGCTTTGCATACTGGGATGCAGATGAGTTAGCAGCTAGCAATATTCCATCAAGGTCTGACCTGGACTAGCACAATGGAGAAGCTTTTGGCCAGAGGACCTTTTTCTGGACCTTCTTTGTGTGTTCTCACAATGAACCACTGAGTGGAATGAACGTTTTCACGTGGGTTTTAGTGATGCATTTTGGTTTGCTTGAATGTTTTTTGTGTGAAAAGAAACTGAAACAAGTTAACCAACTCATTCATTGATTTGGACCACAGAAAACAAACTATAGGTTTGAAAACGCCCTAAATCGATCGAATGTATCAGTGATAAAATGATCACTTCCCAGTCAGGAACAGGAAAGCGTTAAACCATGTGTACTGACTTCTGCTGAGATGACTATGATATATGTTAAAAACACATTTGGCAGTTTACCGTCAGAGAGGTCAGAGGTCAGAAACAGGTAGAGAGCAACAGAGACGGTAGCCGGATGGAGCCAGTAGGGATTAAGTGTCTTGCTAAAGAACACTTCAACAGGACAGATGCTAGACAACACTGTGGGTGTGATGAAGAACCTAACTTTACCCCCCCCCCCACTGTCCTCACATTGTGTGTGTGTGTCGGTGTGTGTTTGTGTCTGTAACTCTATTTTTGTTCACAAGGGTGTGTGGGTGTGCACAAAGCACCACACACTGAAGCAGGCTTTTAACAAAAATGATTTTGTTCAAAGGACATGCCACCCATTTAATGTCACAGTTATTGATTTAAAACAGTTAGCTGATCACTTTCAATAGTTTTTCTCTAACTCAACCTTTTTCTTATGTTTGCATACTGCATTACTGAACTGTGACTGGTGAAACTAACCCAAACTAACCAGTTGTTTAAGGTCGATAATTCACTTTCTGGTGTCCTGATGTAGAAACTAATTCACTCAAAAGGAGGAAACGGCAACCCATTAGCGCTCACCTCCACGTTGTCAATTACTTTAGTACATCAGGACAACGTTTGTGAAGCCTTCTACCCTTCACATGAGTGTGTGTGTTCGTATGCAGCAGCGGCAGGCCTGCAGGGTACAGAGTTGGAGGGTATAGAGGAACGTATAGGAGAGTGATGAGCCTGTAAATGACTGCAGAGCAATAATGATAATTGAAGTGATGGCAAAGGGACAATTTTCAGTCAGGTACTCTTCTCTCTCTCTCCCTCCCTCTCTCTCCCTCTGTGACCTCATTTTTTCCCCCCCTTGCTGGACTTCATTTCCTCTCTCTATGTTCATACATTATTCTCTCAGAGGAGCAACTGTACTTACTGTAACACCTGTGTGTACACTACCAATTCCCAATGTTTGAGTACATTTTCATTTGGTGTTGGAACGTGACCTGATTCACAGCAAAGTTAACTGAGGTTTCACTCAGTCAGAGGCTCAACAACCGTGATTTGTTTTATGTTACACTATTTTTTTCCATCTGAAGGCCTGAGTCGATACAGCTGAATAAATATCTTTATGAAGACCTGTTTTATCTCATCTGCCCTGTTTCTGACGCAAACCTCAGTTGTGAGTTGTCCCCCGTGGTGAGTCAGAGGTTCCTGTTTCCTCATGTTGACTTCTGATGTCATTTAGTATTTCTGCCAGATACACCAGTGACTCAGTATTGCATCTTTTTCCCCCTGTTTTTCTAAGCCCCTCGAGTATTTTCTTTCTCACCTGAAGAGTTTGTCCCTTCTCTCTCTTATTCATTTACATATATAGTTGGATTATGTTTTGACAGTAGGGCTGTTTCTGTCCATCTTGATGCCCTATATAGGCCAGTTGTCCATCGGTGCCCCTGAGTTTATATATTTTCATTGCCAAATAACTATGATATTTTAGTTCCATTCCACTTCATGCAACTTCAACTCTATGTCAAACTATACATAATACAATTTTTTTTTTTATCCCATTGTGACTCTATTTCCCAATCCAGGCAGCCAGGACATGATATATGTTCATGTTCTTTTTGTACAATGCCCCATTGTGTATGAAAATATATAAAATAATGGAAATCAGCTTCATAAATGAATAGAACTGAAAAAATATGAATCCAGGTTTGTGAAGGCTTGTCACTGACCGCATACACAGTCTTGTGTCATTTATGTACTGACTGAGCAGATATTTATTTAAATTCAAACTTAAACTTCAGGATGTCCAGAGCATTTTTTTGATTCAATATGTACTTTTATTTCGTATTCTATTTTGGTTTATGTTTTCCTAGATTATAAAGCTGACTGTGCACACCTGGGCTACATTTAAATTAACGAAGCAATTCATTAAAAAAAGTGTGCTGATTTCGACGGGGTAGACAACATTTAAGCTGACCACAGCTGCCTTCCGAGACAGAGCAAACTACATTTTTACAGACACTTTAGAGAATTAGAGAGGTCTATTTTTGAATACTGTCTATCTGAACCTTCATTAGGAGAGTTGTAGGGGCGTATATGGTGTCCTCTCATTGACTGACTGGCCCAAAGTCTACTGCAAATGATTAGATTACTGTGTGACGTCACAGCACAGCACTGAAAATCAATGGACTGCCATCCCTGAATACTAAATACACTAGTCACTGTGTGTGTGTGTGTGTGAGTCCCCTCTCCTCTTTTTCCCCCCTCTCATTAATTCTTGTCCTCATCAAGTATCTCTCTCTCCAGTGTGCCTGCCAAGAACGAAGTCAGCACACATGTATGCACATGCACACACACATATGCACACTTCACAACACCGTGACAGAAGCTTTCTCAGTCACAACTTGCACAGCACAAGCACACACTCTCCTAGAATCCAAGCGAGAAAAAGTGAGACTGACACTATTAACACTAAAAATCTAACTTAAGTCTCAAGCGCTGCTAGCGGCTCCTAGAGGCTGCAATGTTTATTACACAACATGGGGCTAAACAGCATTGGCCATTATACCAATAATAAAAAATGTTAACTTTGTCTTGAGGGTGGCGCTAGAAGAAAAGTCATAGAATCATTATAATCATAATATAATTCCACGACTTCCCTAGTTTGGGTCCAACTGAGGACTTGTGTTTCACCTTCATCTCCTCCCCCTTTCTTGTTATCTCTCTACTGTCTCTAATAACGGCTTTGAATGCCCCAAAATACCTTTAAACCTCAATGTTTCAATGTTTTCATGAAATCCCATGAAAATCCAGCCATTTTTAAAAAAATATAGTACCTCAAAGAGAAATTGTTGTCATGTGGTCATGGTTGTGTCAATACAGCTAGGCATGCAGCAGCAGAGTCAGCTTTTCTGCTAATTTGTCCAAGTGGAAAACTGTGGTACTACAACAGAAAAGGTTTAGAAAATCCCCTGCTGCACAGAAAGCATTTTCCACATTCAATAGACCTACATTATAAAGGGGACACAAAACTGTTGTTATATATTTTTTAATTCTCAGAGTTTAGAAGAGCTACTTTACGTCTACATATGTAATCTCAATGTGAAGTCTATAGTTGGAGATGGCAGATCGAGACACTGATGCAGTAATGCGTTACTGCCCAACACTGGTGAGGACCTTCGTTAACATAACTCATTCCCCTGCTCCTAAAGCAAATATTTACCACCACATCTGCATGCTGAGTCGAAATCTTCACCTTCACCTTAACCTGAATCCTCTTTTTATAACCTTTCCATTCATTCATTCAACTTATACAAGGATGGTCCAGTGAGAATAGTTTACTCTCTTTTACATTGGTGCTCTGTGTACACAAGACACTGAAAGCATACATATTACTAAAAAAGCAAAAAAACATTCAAAGACTAAAACTTAAGAAAACTGCAACTGAAACAATAAATTAAAACATTTGAATACAATCATCAGGGAAATAAGCCAAGTTCTCCTTGCAAGAAGCTCAGTTTTAAATTTGGGTACATTCAGAACAAGCCAATCAGAGAGTTTTCATATACTGCAGAAGATCAGATGCAACCCTAAAGCCAAGTCTTAACCCTCAAAAAGTCCTTCTGAAGAACTGAGGAACGGCCAAAATGTCTTAACTTCCCAACAGATCTTCACTCTCAAGGTCTTAAATTGATCCTCACATCGATAGGAATACACGAACAAACACACACACACACACACCAAGAAAACATAGTAAATATATGCTAGCTTCTTGCTGCACGCATCCATACCAAGACCTTGCATTCAATTAAAAATGTTCTATATTAATATACATGAAGACTTGAATTATGACTATAGTTGGCAATATAGGCCAAGCATGGTAATTGCGTGTACACTTCCACTGTGTGTGAATACAGAAATACATTATGTGAGTATGTGTATGCACCATAAGATAACAGCAGAGTGTATTATATATGTAGGCTGTACTGAGTGATTGATCATAGGGAGCAGGGAAAAGCAGGTTACTGCAGCGCTCACACACACGCACACACACACACACACACACACACTCATTCCCTCTCTGAGCGTGCTCCTCTCGGCGTTTGCTCTTTCTCATTTCCCCTCTCTCTCCCCTCCCCCCCCTTCTTCCGTCTCCATCTTTGCCTTCCCTCCTCCTCCCATCCTTCCTCCAAACCTCTCTCTCTCTCTCTCTCATTCTCCATACATCCCTCTCACCACCCCCGTACCCCACCACCCATCACTCTTCCCTCCTTCCTGTGGTCTTCCTCCTCTACCTCTATCTCCTCCGTGCTCTTCGAGCCTCTCATGCCTTCTTTAACGGCCAAACCCATCTTGTATTCTCTCTCTCTCTCTCTCTTTCTCTGTCCTGTTATCCAGAGCCCAGGGGAACGGAGAGACATCGTCACGTGTCCTCTACTTCTTCCACCTCCTCCTCCTTTTTCCACCCTCTGTTATCTAGCTGCAGTAGTACAGCTCTACTCTACTGCTGCTTTGGCAAGGGGAGGCTTCATCTCTCTGTCTATTTATTGTATCTGTGTATCCATACCACGCTATCTATCTATTGATCCATCTACAGATCTGTGACAAATTAAAGGAGAAGCCCACATAAAGTGTGTTATGGCAGGGGTTCATATGAGGAGTCGTTTTATCACGATGGAAGGGGGAAAGTTACAGAAATTTGTCGGACACAATCCTCTCAAATCCGATGTCAGAAAGATGTTGAGGGATGTGGTTTCAAGCCTGATGCTTTTAATAAGGTGTTGTAGCATCATGAACAGCTTCAATTCCTTCACATAGAATCTACAAGTTTCTGTAACTCTACTGGAAGGATGAAGACCTTTTGGAGTTAAGATGATGGTGGTGGAGAGCGCAATCTATCACTTTGTTCCTGTAGATGTCTATCTATCTATCTGCACACCTACCTACCAAAGAAACTATCTAGGTACCTGCACACACATAAAATGTCTGCTCATATTCATGATAACATTTAATCAGATCAAGTTTCCCCCAAATCAAAAATTCCAAAAGGATATTTATTTAGAATATGTTATGCATCATCAGTCTATGCTGCTGATACTTGTATGTGTGCTTTCCTGAAAGTCGCTTCTCAGGGAGTGGGTTTTTGGGGCCAGATACCTCTTGCTGTGTGTGTGACTTGACATTATGTAGCTTCATAGTTTGTGGCTATGAAGGTGAGGTTAGTGGCCACAGAGCAGGGAAAGTGAGAAAACAGATAAGAGCTAGCTACATACTAAAAAATTAAGAAAAAAGTTACAATAGCTACCAATACCAATAACTCTACGCAGCTCTTTCTATAGTCTGTACTTCTTATGACTCTCTCTATTATTTCTCCCCAACCTCACTATTAGCTATTTATTAATATCCATTATTAGTAAGGTATTCTTTATAATAATACCTTTCACCTTATTTCCACCTTTGGATGCAAGAAAGCTGAAAACTGCAGGTGCCCCTCCTGGGGACCCCAGGTCATGGGGTGAGCGGTGGGTCCCCAAGAGTGAGGCGCGTCACTACCTTCAGTGGTCTTTTTTCCCTCAAAGAACAAGATTTCACTACATTCAGAGAGTTTGACAAACAACGATTAACTCAAAGTCTCCTTATTATGTTTCTGTGGGAGCTTTCAGCCTCATGTGAAAGCTGAAAGCTCAGGAACAAATCGAGTGAGACAAGAAATTGTCAAATGACTATTTCTGAGGTAAGGAATGACCGTTCAAGCTCAGCCTCTCTTCTAGGGACCAAGGAGGTCTGCATTTGGACTTGTTGGCTAGACAGTCTCTGTTCTAGCCAACAAGTTTCTCACAAGTTGCTGCATTCTGAGCATCTCACGGGCATTTCCTGTCGCACAACAAAGTAAAGGTGATGAAGACATCGCTACATGTTAACACACCTGTAGCGAGGACTGGCTACATTTCCCTCTTGCTTGCTTCTACGACATCTTGCGATCATGAATGACAAGATGAAGGAGCTAAAGGAGTTCGAGAATGGGGCTGAAAACACATCAGCGGTGATAAATATGTGTCATATCTGCTGTTGTAATCTGGTATTGGTAGTGTAGTGATTTCACATATCATCCTAATAAAGTATATTTTAATTAAATGGAGAGAGAAAGAGAGGAAGAGAGAGGGAAGGAGGAAACTCGGCTACCACCTTCTCAGCTATTGCCATAACAACAAACCCGCTCCCCCATCTCTCGGAGAAGTGACATTTCACTTTGCCCTGGTTGCTGCTCCCTGCAGTGCTGCTCTGATCCAGCCTCTGAGTGTGTGTCTGTGTGTGTATGTGTGTATATGTTTGTGTCCTCATTAAAGGAGGATAGCGACTGAGGGGGAGTGGCCCCTGATCACACACGCACACCTTGTCAAACCAGACCTCTGCTGTGTCTGTGTGAGTGTGTTTTAGAGAAAGAGAAAAGAGAGGAAGTCCTGCTACGATACGATGCACACACACACACACACACACACACACACACACACACACACACAGATTCAGAGTAAGATTAAATGTAGAAATTGAGATCTGTTATCTTTACACTTTGGTGTGTGTGTGTGTGTGTGTGTGTGTGTGTGTGTGTGTGTGTGTGTGTGTGTTGTAAATATACAGTATGTCTGTTTGTTTTCCAGGCTTTCTCCCTTGACAAACACTCTATCTCGTTACCATCTCCACCCATCCCCCTCTCTCCTCCTTTCTCGCTCAGGCAGCCATATTTAGATCACACAACAAAAAAAAAAAACACACAC
Source organism: Thunnus maccoyii (assembly GCF_910596095.1). Lineage (NCBI taxonomy): Eukaryota > Metazoa > Chordata > Actinopteri > Scombriformes > Scombridae > Thunnus > Thunnus maccoyii. The sequence continues at coordinate 6,294,067 of NC_056534.1, read as the reverse complement.
ACTCACACACACACTCACGCCACCTGTCTACACACACCAGACTCAAAATTAAGTAATAAGCGAGTAGATAATACTCATTATTTCCTGTCTATGCAGATTTTTTTTTATTTCTTACAAAAAATGCCAGATTTTTGTTTTCCCAGATTGTATGTTCCCACACATTCTATTTCAGATGACTCTGTCTAGTAGAGTTTCCAGAAAACAGGCCACTGTGCACTGAAAATGCTATTTTTTTTATCTGAACTTGTTTAATAAAGGAAATAGATCCCAAATATTTTTTATAAGAAGAGAAAAAAACAAAAACCCTATCAATAGGTGAATTAGAGAATACAAGTATACAGTAGATTACGATGGATATTTAATATTTCTTTGTAATATAAATAAAGACAGATCAGTCAATCCCTTAAAAAACGTGAAAATACACCCAAAGCACACACACACACACACACACACACACACTCACTCATACACACAAGCATTAAATAGAGTGAACAGTCGTCCTGGAGGTTCGTCCAGTGATGGAGCATGAGAGGTTTTTGCTTCCTCATATCAGCAGTGATGCTTTCACTCAGTGGACACATAAATGTGTGCTTTTGGCAGAAACCTGATTTCAAAAATGTCTGAAAATAGACATATAGTTTCCTCCATCAGGGTAAAAAATGAAGAGAAACCTGGCAAACCTATAAACCCTTAACTAGGTTTGTTGAACTTTTTTTTGTGTGTTTGCATGATGAAGATCCAGAAAGAGGGAGGTAACTCTGCAGAGTAACAGTTGTGTAGAGTTGTGTGATGGATTATTTTAATTATTCAATCTGGAGAAAAGGTAAAACAAACTCCCAGAACCTGATTGCCCCAAGTAACCCAGGGTTAAAGGGAAACAGGTAGCCATGTAAACACATCCTACACCTTTTACTATGAAGTGCAGGGTACACATTAGGTACCATGTGGACAATAACAAAAAAAAAACACAAATAAAAGAGTCAAGAAAAGAAAAATAACAATTAATTAATAGAAACATTTAAGAAAAGTATTACACAAAAAAAAGAAGCTAAAATAAGTTGTAAGGTTGTAAGAGATGTTACTGGACTCACCCGGTGAGCACGACCACAAAGTCCATGACGTTCCAGCCGTTCCTCAGGTAGGAGCCCTTATGTAACGCAAAACCCAGAGCCAGGATCTTTATCCCCGACTCAAAACAGAAGATGGCTATGAAGTAGGGCTCCGTCTCCTCCTGCAGGGGAGGGAGGAAACAGGAGAGGAGAGACAGGAGGATGGAAAGGAAACAGGAGAGAAGGATGAGAAGGAAGAAGAATGAGAAGAAGAAGAGAAAAAGAAAGTAGGTGAGGAATAGAGGGTCAGTGTGGGGAAGATTGTCAGTCATTTTGTGCTCATGTGGACGTTATTTTAATGAGATAAGTGTACACAGTTCTCACAATTACTTATTTGGATAAAAAAGCATCTTCACTAAAATGTCTTAATCCTAATCAGTCCTAATCAAATATACCAAAACTATTTTATGATAATTTATAATATTGTGATAAAAAATAGAGCCGTCACTTTAGATAGAATATAACGTGTGTAGGTGATATCATATGAATCACAGTGAGAATATAGTTCTGCTTGTGAGTGTTCTTTGTTTGTATAAAATGTGTTTCTTTCTGTGTTTGTATATTTCTATCTGTAAACACTCAGCTTATGCACTGCATATTTGTGCATATAGTGCATTTGTGTGTGCGTGGGTGTGTGGGTGTGTGTGTGTGTGTGTGTGTGTGTGTGTGTGTGTGTGTGTGTGCTACCAGTCGTTCCGACAGAGGTGTCTTGTCTCCATCGGGAAGGTGCTGTTCCAGAGCCAGGACGATGCAGTTTGCAATGATGGTGGTGAGGATCATCCATTCAAACGGAGTACAGCTGGAGTTAAGGCCAACATCATCACCAACAGGCAGCAAACACACACACACACACACACACACCTCATTTACAGCACGTGTACATTACAATCATTCACACTGGACAGAGCGATCCACTGCTGGTCAAAATTTCTCAACATATTTAACAATATTCCTGCGTTATGTAATTCTGGTGGACCGGTGCCAGAACTTTTGTGACCTCTTTCCTTCTCTCTCCGTGTGACACTGTCCAATAAATCTGCTGAAGGAGGAAAGTTTCTCTGTGCTCCCTTTAAATCTGAGTTGAAGGCGTGTACCTACGAGTGTGATTTGTGACATGACAACTAATTTGCAGCCAATCATGCAACTTATACAAGTGTGATGTGGAACTTTTTTTATGGACAAACCATATCAGGCACAAATTATTATTCAAAATTATTTTATATGTCTTAAAACATGTCTTGAGGGGATCTTTCAGCAACATACCACATAACTGTCTCTCTGTAGTCTCTCTGTACAACTCTCTACAACTGTGACAATACAATAAAGGCAAAAAATGACCCATGCCCCTTGATATAGAAGTTATGACAAAATCACATTCAGTAAGTTGTTTGGTATTTTCTTGGTCCTCAAAAGTCCATTTGGAATTCAAAAATGGTGATAAATAAATAGTTAAAAATACTCTGTTTTTCTTTGTGTTTGTGTGTTTTTTCTATCGTTTTCCTGTAAATCACATTGTGGCTCATATGTTTGTTTAAATGTCTCTGTAAATCCAATTAACTCTGCTTGAACTTCAGTTGACTTTGATTTCACACTGGTATGTAAGCTCCTGTTGTCCCTTTATATGTGTGTCACAGCTCTACGTGGCCATTAAGTCACTGGAAGTTCCTAAATATAGAATTTTTCAAGCTCAAACAAAGGCAACGCGAGAGAGCTGAAGATGTGAACGCACCGCGCTAGCGAACAGAAGAGCGGCGATGACTGACGTGTTTTATATTTTAACTTGAAAAGAGTGAGTTTATCACGGCTGAACATGAACATAAAATTCCTAAACACACACACACACACAGTGAAACACACGGGCTGACTCACAGAGGTCGCCTGGTGGTGCAGCCAGCTTTTCACAGCGCTCCATCCAGTCAAGTGTGTTTGTATATGCTGTGGTGTGTGTGTGTGTATATGTGTGTGTGTGTGTGTGTGTGTCCATGCCTGAGTAATGGCTGCTGGAGGGGCTAAGATGACTGGATACATCCAGACAGATCAAGCCTGTGCCTAATTGGCCAGTCATTATCCTGTTAGCTCGTATATGTGTGTATGTCTGCGTGTGTGTGTGTGTGTGTGTGGGAGAACATGTCTATTGTCGTGTTTACCAGATGCAACGTTGACATTGACACTATGGCCGGAGGACGGCCTCTCTGTGTGTGTGTGTGTGTGTGTGTGTGGGATAAGAGGCTGCTGGTTGATGTGAGAGGATCAGACAGGTCGGTCTGAGGAGTACACACTAACAAGACAACGGTGAACTACGCTGCACATGCTTGCTGGCAGACACTTACTTGTGGTGCACGCAGTGGTGGAAACGGTGCACCAGAACATACGGGAACATTTAAGAGTAGACGTTGAGGTAAAACAGCATTTTAGCTGAGATTTTATAAGTTTCCTTGTTATATTGGTGAAAAACTTCCTATGTAGATATTTTACACTGTTTGTAAAGTGTAACTTCTGCTGCTGAACATAACCTGCCTTCAGCCCAATTATCAGGCCCTGTAGTGCACAGTCTCCAGTTACTCACTTAACAAATAAGCAGTATGTGTGTAGATGGTGGCGTTCAGACTGATATGAGCTCTGCGTGAAAAGATGCTGCTCCAAACTCATCTTTGTGGGGATGTTTTTAAATCTGTTCAGCTTATACACATGTACAGTACATACACTGGGTTGAGGAGACAAGAGGAAAAGGAGAGGAGAAGCTGATATTCTATCTGCTGTCTCTCCACAGATCTCTATTTTTTGAGTGGCTCTAATAGAATGACGGTTTGAGAGCCCTTAAACTTAGTCAAGTCAAGTGAAGTCTATAAAATTAGCATACATATCAGGTCAATTAGCTAAAATTAGCTGGTCAATTAGCCAGTTTTCTTCTTCTTCTTTTATATCTGGGAGATGATACACAGCTACGTCGCTAATATGCTGCCATCCTGTGGGCGGACTCACAGTGACCATGCTTTAGTACTTATTACTGTATGTTATATGAAGAGTGGAGATATTGTAAACAGGTTATTTTGATTTGACTTCCTTTTCCATTTAGTTTATTGATTTTTTAAAAGTTGATTGAACTCCTTCTCCTGTTCTTATGTTTAGCTTTGTTTTATTTTATTTTTGTCAAATCGCTATAAGTAACCGTCCTATCAACTCGCTGGATTTTGTTGCAAATCAATCTACAGTAACCTTATGCAGCCCACAGATGCATGGTGTGTGTGTGTGTGTGTGTGTGTGTGTGTGTGTGTGTGTGCAGACTACATACTAGCCTGCTACAGCATCTATTATTCAGCAGACACACACTCTGCTGGCCTAACAACCTGCTGAAAGCAGGAGGTAACACTCCCTCTGTGTGTGTGTGTGTGTGTGTGTGTGTGTCTTGTTTCCTCCCATTTCTTCACCTCCCTGCAGTCTCTTTCTATATCTGTCTAGCTCTTTCTTTCTTTTTTTCCCCTTTTGTTGTGTCTTCTTTCCCTATTTCTGTTTCGTCTTCTCCTTCTTCTCTTGATCTTTATTGATTTTCCTTTCATCCGCTCATATCTTTTCTCTCACCATCTCTTTCTTTTTTTATTTTTGAATCTCTCCATCTTTCTTTCTCTACTTGTCTTATCCTTTTTCTTCCTCAAGCTGACTGCAAAAAGTAAACGACCTCTTTCCTTTTCCTCTCTTCCATTCCTCAATCCATCAAATTTCATCTTCACATCTTTTCCCCTGAATTTCTGTCTCTTTTCTTCTCATCCTTCCATCTTATTCCTTTTTTTCTAAGATTGGGAAAGACAGACTAAGTGAGAAAGACAGACAGACTGACAGAAAGAAAGAAAGAAAGAAGCAATTAGAGAGCCGATTTTTTTGGCAACAATATTATTGGTGAACACTGCAAAAGTGTGTGTGTGTGTGTGTTTCTCTCTCGTTAATTAAAATGGCTTTCTGATGGCCACAAACAAGCCCTACCCTGCCAAATACACTGACCACACACACACACACACACACACACACACACACACACACACACACACACACACACACACACACACACACACACACACACACACACACACACACTGTCTCTCCTCCTCCTTTCACTCTTTATCTCTTCTTTCCACTGCAGGCGGCTACTCAAAGCAAACAATTAAACACACACACACACATAAAACAGCATGTATGCAAACACCATGAACATCGACACATATGTACACACACACACACACACACACAATGAGAAAGAGAATATCCCACATCAGCAATATTTTGCTGCTCTGCTGCCTATTACTGTGTACACACACACACACACACACACACACACACACACACACACACACACACACACACACACACACAGACTATGATACTGCCAGCAAGTGTATTAACTTATTACAGAGAGAGAGAGATGACTGGTATTTATGCACAGGTTCCACTCTTCAAGCTAAATTTCAAAATGGCCGGATATGAGCAGGAGTAAGTAGATTAATGTTAGACAATAAGTCATCACACTGTACTGGAAACATGTATTTTCCATTTCTTTAAAAAGACTGATGTTATGGGTGTTATTATCTATTATTTAAATTGTGATGATGTGTTTTTAGATTTCAGGATTTTATTGTTTAGTTTTACGTTGATTATCTCATGTTTCTTTGTCTTTTAACATCATGAGACCATGTTGTAAATCATATCATATCATATCATATCATTATAATTAATATAAGAATATGGTTAAATCATCCAGGTATAAATAAACAGATTTATGTACAGTAGACATCAACTGTGGGCTAAATTTGGACAGATTAATCACAGTTTTTTAAATAATATATTTAGGCTACATGATGACCACAAAGGACAGACCACATTATAAGCAGTGCAATAATTACACCAGTATGATATTACAGCCGTACACAATTACCCGTTATGATAAAACTCCTGCTACACCTCAATGAATCCACGCCAACGCCAGAGTTTACTGTATGTTTATCCATGGAAGAAACCAGCATCATTCTACCTTTCATCAGTGTATTCGCAGAAATAGACGTTTTAATAAAGCTCTTGTGCTGTGGACTGAAGAATGAATAAAAAACAAAAAAGAAGACAAAAAGAAATCTCTCCAGTTTGGTGATGCTGTTTGAATCCTGTTGCTGAAACCTGGATATGTACAGTAGACGACATTACCTATGTTACATTTTCTGTTAAAATGATAGCTTTGGTTCTTTTTGGATGACTCAATGACACCTTCTTGATTGACTTTTAGCTGTTTCTGTATGACTGAAGTCCTGGTTTTTGATTTCAGTCATAAATGCTGCTTTAAACAAGGACCAAGCATCTTGCAGGCCTTCAGGTTTTGTTTACTTCGCCTGTGATGAAATAAGGTTTGGTACATATACAAAAGGTGACTCAAGAATTCCCAGAAGCCATCGATATCACAGGAGTAGGGAGTAGTTATCAGATTTGCCGCTAGGCAGCGTATGCCTACAGCATATTGGGACTGAAAGGGAGAAGCCACCGTGGAATAAATCCATGAAGACTCACAGGGAGCTCTGGACACAGTGACAAAAAACACACAGTGTGGCTGCTTCGTACTCTCGTATGGATTTAGGACCAGTTTAGGACAAGTGGAGGACATTTCTCTTTGTTTGTTCACGTTAAAAGTAAAGTAAGGGATTGTTGTTGGCCTCCTGACTCATTTTAAAAAAGAGAAAGAGAAAAAACAGATAGAGCGAGCGAGTGAGGAGAGGGAGAAGCGGTAGCGAGAGCAAAGCCGTTGACGAGAGAAATAAAACATTATTTTCTGACCGTTTCACAGCGCTTACGTTCTAAATCAGAAACAAATAACCATCAAACACTCAACAAGATGATTTACTGCGGAGACAGACGCTCTTAGTTTCAGTTTAATTTTCCTCCTCTGCGTTTCTCTCTTTTCATTCATTTATTACATCTCGACTCACGCGGCAGTAAATACAAAAGAACAGGACAAATGTGTGTTGTTGTTGTTCCCTCGTTTGTTAATGCTGCATCTCAAATGCTGCCATCATTTTTAAATTCCTCATGGGTCTAGTTTACATGATCAACCTGGTTCCTCAGATGCGGCGGAAACACAAACAGGACAGCACTACAGGGACTGAAAAGTTTCAAGTTTAGTCCTTGAGATAAGTTCTTCTGGACCCGAAGTACCTGGAACTTTTGGTGGAAACGGGGTTAAGGACATTTTTAGGGTTTTTTTTTCAATATATGCATTTATTTTCCTCCCAGTATCACAGTGTGTGTGTTTTTATTTGGGCACTCACAGGTGGTGAGATAGATGGTGCTACATCAACAGTGAAATCAACACATACCCTCACATCTACCTTTAATGTTTCATGTATACAGTCACTGTAGTGAAGAATTTCCTCCTCAAGGACATTAAACTCTATATTAAACTGCTAAAAATCACCCCTCTGTCTATACACTACAAGCACAAACCTCCACAAAACTACCCACACCTATTTAAATGTGCCCTGTGAAAACTTTGCTTGTGTATACGCGGGGTGTGTGTGCACCCGAGTGTGTATGTGTGTGTGTGTGTGTGTGCGCGTGTTTTCAGCTGATGAGGCATTCCGGTGCGGCGCTGAGGTTGTGCTTTAGGGGAGCCGAGCCTGATGAGGGGGGAGATTTTAAATCACACCAAATGAAGCTTTATCAAATAAATGAAACTGTGTAGCACTCGACTCAGCAAGAGTCAGTTCCTTTATGGGAGTGACGCAAGCGCTCGCTCGCTTTCTCTCTCTCTCTCTCTCTCTCTTTCCCCCTCCCTTCTCCTTCGCAAACATGCAGAGAGGAGAAATTGCACAAAAAAGGGAACATACAGTCAAATATCCTCCGAATTTCAAGTTCATATATGGTTTAAATAGCATCCTGTAGCTTCTACTCTCTGATTTTTAAGACTGATGCACAGAGGAAGAACAGGCTGCAGATTCACTACACAGTGTGAGATAAGGCAAAGATGCATCCATTTGAGTAACTACACCCAATCTAATATCTAGCAGCTGCTGCATGCTCTGCAACACTGTAGAGACCGTCCTCATCGTTTGGTCTGTAAAATGTCAGAAAAAGGTGAAAAAAGTTGATCAGTGTTTCTCAAAGTCCAAGCTGACGTCCCCAAATATCAGTCAACAATCCAAAGACATTCAGTTTACTATCAGGGAAGACTAAAGAAACCAGAAAATATTCATTTGTATTATATTATATTCATTTGAAAGGCTGGGACCAGAGAATTTGGACATTTTTTTCTTAAAAAAAAGACTAAAAACGATTAAAATAATTGGCAATTAATTTTTTGTTGACCAATTAATCAACTAATCATTGCAGAGCAACAAAGTTCATATAAGGAGGATGTTGTGGTGGATGTTTGGTTCAACAAAACTATACTGTATTTTTACATTTTATCGTAAAACAAATATTTTGTTTAAATTTTTTTTTTATTTTTTATCTTTAAAATGTGAATTTATTTGGTTTGACTTTATTTTTCCGTTGTGTACTCCTCGGCAACAACCTAGTTTTCCCCCCACGGTTGAATAAAGTTCATCTTCTCCTCTTCCTCTCCAGTTTATCCCTCCTTCTGCCTCTCCTTCTTCTTCTCTCCAGCCGTCAGTTTGGCTGCAGTCAGACTCAGCAGGTTGATCGCTCCTCTCTCTCTCTCTTTCTCTTTCAGACCCTCAAATCCCCCCCAAAAAATCACTCTACATCTTTCTTTCCGCTTCATTCTCATTCAGCCATCTTGCTTTCCTTCCATCCTCTCCTCCTCAACCCCGCCATCCAACTCCACTCTTCCTACTCCTCCATGAACCGCTATATATAGACATGTGAAAGATAAAAGGGTGTGTCTCTCTCTCTCTCCCTCTCTCTCTCTCTTTCTCCTGACCCCAGCTCTTTTTGATTTGTGGAAGAAGCTTGTTTTTTTGCAGAATATCTGCTGTGCCACTTTGCAAGCTGGTAATGAGAACTGCATGGATTCTCTCTCTCTATCTCTCTCTCTCTGTAGCACACACACACACACACACACACACACACACACACAACGTCATCCCTCACTCTCTCCTTTCCTACTGGGCTGAGCTGAGCCATTGTATCCACCATTTCCAAACTGAATGGAAGCAGCACACAAACACTCACCACAGTCATACACACACACACACACACACACACACACACACACACACACAAGCGTGCATAATTGCACAAATCACTCACACAGAGCTCACACTCAGTAACACTTGCAGCATCTTCCATGATGCAACTCAAGGAAAGAGTCTCTGGGGTGTGACAGCACACACACACACACACACACACACACACACACACACACACACACACACACACACACACACACACACACACACACACACACACACACACACACACACACACAACACTCATGCATTACAGAACATTTAACTCCAGAACCGGCTCTGATCACGGCTTCAGATGGGCTTTTGGGTGCCACCCACCTTAAAATGACGAAATGCCACAACAGCGTTTTTTAGTGAACACTGAAGTCATCTCGGACCAAATCTCTCCACCGTTTACTGTAATTCACTGTCTACACGGACAAGACCAGAAATCAAATTATATCAAAATAAATCAGATTAGAGTAGATCAGATTTTAATTATCACAATGGGAATTAGATCATTTGGGGAGCAAATAAATGTACTGTACTGTCCAAAAATGGAGAAAACAAATGTAAAAAAATGTATGCATACATTTCAAAAGAAGACGAAAAGAAGGATAGAAACTAAGACAATATGAAAATAAATGGAGGTACAAAATTGTGCACATGAGAATATAAAATGTGCAAAGTCAATATTTGTTGAAATGTGCTCACAGCAGATTTAAAACATCACAAAAACTACCTTTTTTTTGTGATGAAATACAACACAAAAACTAATCATCTTATCATTTACACATGAAACTCTCAACATTCACAACCGCTCTGCTGACTTCTTTTGTAGGTCAACAGTCATCTGGAGTCCTGCTCTATATTAACAATCTAGTCGTCTTCAGAATGATTAAATGTAACGGCTGGTTATTTACCAGCTGCAGACAACAAAAAAAGGTTCGTTTCTTATTTTTACTTTTTCGGTTTTTATTTCTCTCCATTCGGCTGCATCACAAATCATGTTTTTGGCATTCGCTTTCCTCATGAGCATCTCAGCATTACCACTGAAATACTGAGACACCTTAAACAATCTCACAAAGTGCAATTGGCTGTAACTAACGATTATTTTCATTATAGATGAATCTGCCGACTATTTGTCAATGAATCGATCAATCGTTTGGTCTATAAAATAGTGAAAAGTGACCATTATAATTTTCCAGAGTCAAAGGTGGCATCTTAAGAAGTCTTGTTTTGTCCAACCAACAGTTCAAAACTCAAAGATATTCAGTTTACTATCATATATGACAAAGAAAAGCATTAAATCGTCATATTTGAGAAGCTGAAACCAGCTAATTTTTTGCAATAAGCATTAATTAATAAGCAAGATAATCATTTTCTAAATAAATGTAGTGCAGCAGTGTAACTACTTCATAGTTTACAGCAATGTAAACTGATTTTTTTGAATTGTTACTAACATTATTTTGATTTTTTAATATCTCAACAGATCTCAACTGCAACAAGATCTCTCTCGTTCAAAAAGCCCTGAATCCCTTCCTAAACCCATTTCTTTTCTTTTTTTCCTAATCATCCAGCAGCTACCACTTTCCCATATCTCCGTCCATTTTTCTCATCCAGCCAGAGGCGTTTTATCTCTCCACCATCGCTCTCTGTTAATCTTCCCCTTCTTTTTCCTCTTTCTTTCGTGCTATCCTGTCTAAGTTAAAGCTCCTTCTCTTTCGTCTTAATCTGGACCGCTCGTGCCGGAAGACACTCTTGCACTGTTCTTTCCCCTCCCTTCTACCCTTCCTTTCTCTCTCTCTCTCTCTCTCTCTCTCTCTTTCCCTTCATCGTACGGTCCTAACTCAGCCAGGCTGACGGCTGCAGCATCAGCATCCGTCACCGGGATGGGAAGAAGTGAGAGGAAGAGTGAGGGGAAGAAGTAGAGTGAGTGAAAGAATAAAAAATAAATAAAAATGGAGGAATCAGAATGAAAGAAAAAAGAGACGGAGGAGGATAAAGTAGAGAATAAAGAGGGGAAGGGATGGAGGAGGATAAGATAAAAGAAGAAAGGAAAGAAGAAGAGTATAGGCAGAAAGAAAATCATAAAGGAGAGAAGACAAGAGGATGTTAAAAAGAGGAAAAGAGTGAAAGTATAAGGGAGAAAAACAGAGGAGGAGTGGAGAAAGAGGGAGAGTAGGAGGTAAAGGAGAGAAAGTGGGTGAAATGGAGGGAGAAGGTGAAAGAAAGAGGGCAATAAAAAGTGAAGAAAGGGAAATAAAGGAGGAGAGAAGGAGGGAGTGATGGACAAGAAAGAGGAAGAAGATGGAGGTGAAGATGACAACGAGGAAAAGGAAAGATAAAAGAGAGATGCAAGAAGAGACTGAGAAAGATGGAGATGTAAAAAAAAAAAAGGAGAGATGGAGGGAGTGATGAGGTAGAGGAGGGCAGAGGAGAGCGAAGGGGAGGCGGAGATGGGTGGAAGAGTAGATGGAAGTGGAGATAGACAGAGAGAAGGAGGAAGAGGAGGGAGAATTGCAGTATTTTTATCATTCTGAGTGAGTGGGCTCCATAAAAGTAGGTTACTGTCAGCAGACAAGGAGAGGCTCACACACACACACACACACACACACACACACACACACACACACACACACACAAACACACACACACACACACACACACACACACAGCTACATGTACCATCTCCATTTTAGTTCTGCTGAAGCAGCTGCAGTATGTGTGAATATATGTGTGTGTGTGTGTGTGTGTGTGTGTGTGTGTGTGTGTGTGTGTGTGTGTGTGTGTGTGTGTGTGCGCGCCTGGAGCATGCTCAGTGAGCCACCAGCTAAACTGTTGGTTCCAATGTGAAAATACCAAGTGAAACAGTGGATGTTTAAGAAAGAAACACCGACAGCCCTGTCTCCTAGAAATTACATTTATATACTGATAAATTGATTTCTCAATTACTTTAAATTAGCAAACATAATCCCTTCCTGGATTACATTCACAGGCAACATTTTTTACTAAAACACTACATTTATGTACTGCACTAAAGTTGTAGGGAGATGGTCGGGGTGGATCGTGGTAGAGATGTGCAGAGAGCCAAGTGTTTGTATTTGTATCTGTATTTGTTGAGGCAGCAAAATTATTTGTATTTGTATTCAAATACAAAAGTGGAAATAGGCGTACCAATCCTTTTTTTTGTTTTTATTACACTTCTAATTTTAAGATGTTAAAGTGTTAAAATAAGTGTTCTTCAATAAACTAATCTGCAAAGTAGGATTCCCATTCCGGGTCTCAAACCCTGATATACCAGGCAACAGATGACTGCGTTGACCACTCAATTTGACCTTTTTTTTCTTCCTCGAAAACAAATAATTTAAAGAATATTTGTACAGAATAAATATTTGTAAACACCCAATTTTTGTGCTTTTCCAGATACCATATTTGTATTCGGCTCCACCCCTAGATGGTGGGCGTGCAAATCACAGATCATTGAAAACGGACGCTGGGATTCACATCCTGAGTCCCGTGTTCAGTGTTAGTGACAGTGAAAGATCGTGGTTTTAGTTAAATGTTAATAAACCAGTTGTATCTCAAGTTTTTCTGTTTTAAACCAAGACCATTATCTTGGCCATTTTTTGTTAAAGGAACATCAAAAATCTACCTTTTCAGTATAAAATACCCCCACCTACAGGGATGAAAGTTGTTTGTACCTTCATGTTTCATGGAGGACTGCAGCTGTAGTTAACTCGGACTTATAGGAGTTACCAATGGTGACTCTCAAACTCCATAGAAACTTCTCACAGCACTTCTGCTGCATAATCCACTTCTTTGACTTTAATCCATATGTACAGTTTGCTCTAATCAATCCACAACATATACAACAAATTACTCTACAATAATTCTGTATCACGCTATCACCTCCTCATAGGAAGTAGCTTATTTAGCAATTATCTGGCGAAGGGATGACTGTAGGACAATCGGTATTCTGTTTCAGCCAAACCCGGAGATACACTTAACTTATAAAAGATTATACTATATATAGGAATGGTTGAATATGACTATTTTTATTATATTTCATTTTCGAGAGTAATCTGAAGCTTATGCTTTGTTGCTGCTGCATCCACTTTCTGTCCAGCTATCCTGTCTTCCTCCCCTTTACCTAATGACATCTTATGTTTGTCATAATGCCAAACAGCAAACCACAGATAATATCATTTAGCTTTGACGGGAAACAATGATAGACCATGAAAGCTATATGGTTCTCTGAATGTATATGTAAGACATAAGATTACAGTCCAGTCTTTACAATCCATCAGACAGGTGCAGCAGGTCTGTTGCTAAGTTAGCAAACATGTACATAACATTGTGGTTCATTATAGTTTAGCTTGTACTTTTGTTGCTGTAACTGCTGCGAGTGCATATCGGGCGTTGGGTGTAAATTGATTTCCTGAAGAAATGCTGCTGCTGATCACAGAGTGACTACAATAGTATAAAATCCAGACATGCTGCTGACATAGCGTATGAGAGAAAATATATGGCATGTAGCTGTAGGGTATAAGCATCTTCTGGCTGAATTGCATTCTGGTCTATATTGTGGTTATACAAAACTCGTTTTACAGCGATAACAATGATTCCCTTTCAAACTCACTTAGTTGAGTTGGAGTTGGAAATTACTTAGTTGAGTTGGAAATATCTCAGCAGCTACATTATCTAATGATAAATGAGAAACATAAATAACTTTTATTTAACACTGCTAATATTTAAAGTGGATTTCTTTCATAACAAAAAGACACAATACACATTCATCCCTTCAGCTACTGGTCCTTCTTATGACTCAGGTGAGGTTAATCAAAGGGTAAAATTCAAGCCCTGCCCAAATCTATACTGTGACCTCATAAACAATCACTTTACAGACACACACACACACACACACACACACACACAGTACATGCAAACAAGTTCAGGCCTACAGGTCGACTAGGCAGTCAAAGTCAATGAGATCTGATGGAATGTCAATGGAGCTGCAGTTGGAGGAATCGGCGTACAACACACACACACACACACACACACACACAGAGAGGCAAACACAGTGTTCATGCACACACACACAAACACACACACACACACATACATAGGTTTGATGTGTGAAGAGGTGGGCTAACTAACATCCCACAGCGTCCTGCTAGCTCAGCAGCCGTAAAACTGTCAAGAGAATTGATGACCAACTAGTCTGTCTTCACACACACACACACACACATACACATACATACAGTTCACCTTAGCCACAAATCTCAAACATCCCATCCTCCCCTGTCACTTACTGAACACACGTACATGCTCACGTGTACACACAAATATGCACTCACAAATGCTCACATGTTTCACATAAACTCTGCGGTAGAATTGCTTCTTTATAAAAAACGTACAACTGTGTGCATTAAAAATTTCATATCAGAGGGACACAACACATCTTCAACAGCAGGTTTCGGTTGCGGAAAAGCATTCGAAAGATGAGTTGTTGGACAATACAATCCAGAGGACATTGTTTAAGGCATGTTTAAATTTGGTCAGCACTAAAATTCTTGAATTAACCAAACAAAGCAGCCTCCATCATGGCCAAAAACCAATATGCAAGTGACTTCCAGTAAGATGTGGTACCAATGATGGAAATCAGATGCTGCCTCCTAAAAAAGTTATCAGCTCTATTGCTACTCATCTGGTCTAAATAGCCAATATGACATCCTGCGACATGTATCTTGGTGGCAATAGAGAAGAATGCATTGAATCATATCAGCCATGGTGGTTGCCACTTTCTTCTCCTATGTCATGCCCATCCAGGCTCACTGCAGTTTGTCCAGTTTTGAAATGTTCTGGCTCAATATCAGTGGGTGGTACACCTAAATTCAGTTTTCAGAACAATCCAGTCTAACTGGGGATAATATTCCAATAGGACCCTGGAATAGAGTTCACAAATTCCATCATCCATGTTTGTTGTGGCGTGTAATGGTAGGAAATCAAGTTAAAGCCTTTTTGCTAAGGGGATAAAACAAGACAAACTACAGACAGAGATTCTCAAGTTGTAACATAAAGTGTAAGGGTCATCTTCAGTCATTTATCAGGCTGTATAGAGTTCAGCATCCTGGTCGTTTTTTTTGCGTAAAGCTTTAATAGGAAAATTGTCTTTTTCTTTCTTTCTCTGCCCACTGGGAGACCGGAAGATAAACAGAGCAGAGCCAATGCTGTAGCGTTAGCCTGGCAAGCTAGTGGTCGTAATGGTTGAAATATGGACTGAATGAAAGGGGAACTTCTTAGAATCCCAGATGAATGACTTGTTGTGAACCAATAAAAACCTCCAACCTTCCTCTATAACTCTGACTCTTAAGGAGCATCGTGATTGCCTGTACAAAGTTCTGTTCTGAATCAAAACTGTGTAGCCTGTTGTCAAGTTCATCTAGAGTTTACCGGCCAGATTATTCTGGCCAATATTCAAAAAAGTCAGAATTAATCTACTAAACGATAAGGTAGGTAATTTGCTATTCTGAGATGCTGCAGTGTTACATTCTGGTAGTTGACTGCATTATGTGCAGTGCCAATAAATTGACGTCTAATCAGCTGGTAGAAGATATAACGCTGTACGGTCTAGTGTTGGTGGGCCGCCGTGCCATATTCTGTGTTGGTCTATTGCCATCACATTAGTTATTTTTTTATGTGTGAGAAAGCCTTGCCAAAGCAATCATATAACTTTGTCTTTGAAGAAAATTATATTGACAAAAATACAGCCTTGGGTCTCGAGTCGGGGCCGTGTGTGGGAACAGGCCGGTTCAATTCAATCAGGTTGGGTCAGAGAGGCGCGGGTAAGGGCCGTGTAGCACTCCAGCTCTGTAGCATTAAAGGGAGAATATGAATACTGCAGTTCTACAACTAAACCATGCTAGGTTTTTTTTTTTTTTTTTTTTTTTTTTTTAGAATGAGCTCAATAGTTGGATTATAGGAGTCCATGTAAACAGTCAGTAGTGGGGATGGGATGTCTTTGCTCTGCAGCTTTGGCTGATAAAAATGTATTCCTCCACAACAATCCTGCCTATAAGCACTTTTACTTGATCCAAATTCAATCCAACTACATGTGTATACTGCAGCTTGCTGGAGGATCCATGTGTGTGTCTGATGCTCCGATCAATGTGATTCAGTTTCTCTCAGCTGTCTGTGGCAGACGGAGGTTATGCAACGTGAATACATGTTACTAGTACTTCTACTACTGTTACTAGTTTGATTTCACACCTTCTCTGCCACTTTTCTTGTATGCTGCTTGCTTGAATCGCACATCTATAACGTGATTTCTCTTTTTTTCTTCCTCCTTTTCAACGCTTCCTTCCCTCGATATGTCTTTCTGCGTTTCCTCATTCCTCACAGTTCCTTAAATAAAAGCAGCTTGTCATGTTATGTCAATAGTTTTTATCCTGTATATTGTACTACCTGCATCTTTGAGCTGGTATATAGATAATGAGTGTACACATATGTGTGTGTGTGTGCACGCGCAAGGTGATTGGCTGATAAATGATGAATGCTCAGGAAATGAGGAGTTCAGCAGCAACGAGAAGCAAACACATGACATCAGCAGCTTCTACATTAGTCACCAAATCACATCTGCAGAACGAAGCACTATCCCATTATTTAGTACACTTACATACACACACACACACACACACACACACACACACACACACACACACACACACAGACACACTCAGTACAGTACCTACATGCACAAGCAAGCATGAGCATGAAAACACCCTCAAACATCACAGACATGTAGAACTGGAAACAACCACAGGGAGCCATAGCTACAGGGTACTAAATATGTATGTATGTGTGTGTGTGTGTGTGTGTGTGTTGGGGGAGTGTATTGGAAGACAAAGCTGGTTGTGCTCGTGCTGCTGTGGTGACTCATCAACCCAGTGAATCACACAGAGATCTGATTTAGAAACAGACTGCATCCACCTGACTGCTGCTTCCACCGGCACACACACACACACACACACACACACACACAGAAATACACACATATGCGAAAACACACACACCTACACACACACATTTATGCATACTCCCAATCAGACGTGCAAAATGTACAACGACAGACACTTCTACATAGACTGTTGAAGACAGATTTGATGTTTACTGGCCTGAAATCATCATTATTCTACAGATGATATTCAATATCTTTAAACTACTGGTTTTCATGGTTTAGAGAATCGAAGCTGTGTTTCATTCTAATCGTTGTTGAGCCACTTCAACAGTATTCATACAGTTACAGGGACATTAAAACACCCCAGTGAAACCAAAACTAATTATGTTCTTTCAGTGTTAGCTGCCCTTTAAGACCAGCACAACTATTTAAAGGAAGGAAAATACAAACTGTACCTACTAGAGCTTCAAAAATCTAATTGAGCAAGTAAAATAGTAAAAACAATGTGTAAAATAAAAATTTAATTGTACGTTTTATAAACTGACGTCATATAGCCGGTGAAGAAACACTACCTAACCTCCTCAAGTCTACAGACTCTTTGGTAGGTCCGTTTATACAATTTCGTTTCAAATCCACTGAACTTTATTTTAAATTGCAGTCAACATCTGTGAGATGATGACTTTCTGGCATTTGAACAGATAAATATTGCAGAAAATGTCAATATAAAAAGTGAAATATACCCATTCTGGTTATTTTCTGGTTATCTGTGCAGCCGAATAAATGTCTTGGTTTGGAATATTTCCTTCAATATCCCAAATTTCAATGTGATCTTTTCAAATGGTGTGTAGTATCATTATGAAACTACATATAATTGCATTATTTTTGACGGTGACTCAAATGACTATAATGTAAAATTGTCTCTCAAAGTGCCAAACTAATTCAATTACGAGCAGCCATCTCTGCAGCTTTTAGCTTCTGAAAAGTCACTTAATGCAGCTTCAACCATTTCAGACTTTTGCCTAAACGTTGCCATCTGGGCACGGCTTGCTATTTTGACTTGAAATTTCCAAAAAAGTTCCTGCACAACATAAAGTCTTAGTGATAGGTGCATAGGATAAAAAAACAACCATTGATTTAAAAATAAAACCAAAGAATCCTGCACACTGTCCATCACTTGAACTTACTTTAATAACACAACGTTTCAGTCCTCAGACCTTCATCAGGCAACATTCAAACATTTAGACAAACCTGTTATTTCTGACTAAAATATAAATATATTGTATATATATTAAACATATGCTAGTTACTAAACTGTGCTACGGAAAGCAATACATGAAACTGTGTAAACATAAAATGAAAATTTCACATTTTTACCAAAGAAAATTTGAAACAGCACATCCCCAAGCATTTAAAACTTTAGTGGAATATTAGAAACATAAAGGTGCAAGACTAACAAAAAGCCGATACCAGCCTGGCATATTGATAAAGCAAATGGTCGAACCCTTCCTACTGCTTATGTGTACTGAAAGGCTAATTATGCATGCTAAATAAATGCTAAATAAATTAGTAGCAAAAACTAAAATATCAAACTATTGATTGATTACTGCTTAGGTCTTGTCAATTTCATTTAGTTCATAATATAGTATATGATATGGTTTATTATAGTGTTTACTGGGTTCATTGTGTTCTTATATGATATTTCTATTGTAAATCCTGCCTACAAACAAAATCCCTTTTAGGATTTGACCATGTTAAAACTGAGCTGAATTGTGCCCGCAGATAAAGTCAGAGAGACTTAAAAAACCTTTAATAAGGAGACGTCAGCCGGTTATTCTGCCTCCTTGTCCTCCTTTAACACTAAATCCGTATTACACTGGATAAGTCTGCAGCAGAAAAGAAGCCTAACTTTAGCTCGCTCGCTGTCCCCGATGATTTTGACTTCAGCTTCAAGGGATTTCGGGGCGCACTGATCTCTACGCAAAAACCTTTCAATTACCAGGTGAGCTCAAAGTGAGGAATACCTGTCTGCCTCTCTGGAAACGTTTCAGAGGAGTAGACGAGTGCAGGGATGTGTGGTTCAAATAATTAGCCCAATACCAGAGTCCCCTGTCGCCAAATAGTTAATTAAAATCTCGCCCAGTGTGTGTATATGTGTGTGTGTGTGTGTGTGTCCAGAGGATTAAAGACTGTAATTATAATTATGTCCCCTACTCTCTGTCTTTTTTTTTTTTCTCCACCTTCTCCTAACACATACAGTTTTCTCTTGGTATTTTTACATACACACAGATTTCTCTCGCTCTCTCTCACACACACACACACACAGAGGAACACTCTGGACCACCATGGTCCAAATCAGCGGTAGTTTTTTCTTCCAGTTTTTCATGCCAGATTCTAAATAGTCACATGAACAGAAGGCGAGGTCTCCCTGTCACCGTAGTGAGTCAGGTTTTCTGTCTGCATCTCTTATTGCTCATGTTCTGAGTCGACTGTCTTGACTAAAAATTCAGCATCGGTTGAGATAAAGACAGAAATGTACACACGCTAAAGCAGATGAGCAGTATGAGATGATGACGCTATTATTTTGCATATTATATATGTGTTCTTTTGTGCTAAAATTTAGAGTCAGAAGATTTATTTTGTAATATGAGACAGGACATAATCTAGACTTAATGTTATTCTGATTTTTTAAATAGTAGTTTGTAGGAGTGTTCCAAGAAACATCTAAAATAGCTTCCTATAAGGTACACTCCAGTAGGAATACAGTAAAGTTGCCATGGTAACGGTGTTCCTGTTCCAGTTGATCAAATCTTGATAACAATCCAAACTGTTCCTGTTGTTTATATATATATATATATACACACATATATTTTAGAAGGAGAAATGTGTTTGGTTACATGAATAAAGCCACAAGACAGTAGATACTGCAAAGTAAATATGATGTGAATCATCCGGTGTGAAGCAAAGCAATGAATTAATATCATCATGTATCATCACAACTATTAATGTAATTTGTTCAACTGAAAACAGGAGATCCTCCAAAGAAACACAAGAACATCAATTGTTTCAGCAAATGCCCCAAAAACGACAAATGCTTTTTAAATAATTAATGCATTTTATAAGCAGATAATTGATAATATTGTAAAACACTGTTGTGATCATTTAAAATATGTCTTCATAGGAGAAGTTATAATTGCTGATAAATAACTTTCAAACTAATGATTCATTATCGATTCATCTGTCGATTATTTTCTCGATTAATCGATTAGTCATTTGATCTTTAAAATGCCAGAAAATGTCGATCACTGTTTCTCAAAGCCCAAGACGCATCCTAAAATGTCTTGTTTTGTCCCGATCAACAGTCCACAACCCAAAGATATTCAGTTTACAATCAGAGAGGACTAAAGATACTGCAAAATATTCATATTTAAGAAGCTGAAACAAGAGAACTTTACCATTTATTCTTAAAAAAATGATTCACCAATTATTTATTTTAGATTATTTTTCGATAAACTGACTAAATGATTAATTGCTCTATTATAATGCTCTATTTATTAAATGTTTGTATATAGCTTATAAATGCTAAATAGAGGGAGTTACAGTGTTACTGTTTAGGTTTCAAAGCTCTCTAGTGGCTGTAGGATTTATGACTGTAGGAACAAAGGAGGAAATAGCGAGACGTTATAAAACTACAAAGTCCGCAGAGGGAGGATGGGACGAAAGTTGAGTCAACGTTGGTGTCTTTTAATCTTGACCGTGATTGTATTTTTTGTGCTTAACTAAACCTTAAATGCAGCTGTATCAGATCAGAAAACAGCTTTACTGTATTTGTGTAATGGTGATTTATTTTTATTAAGCGACTTTGGCAAACACTGATAAATGTTGTCAAGCTAAGTGGGGGGTCAGATCATAAAGTAATTATATGTCGTTACATTTGGAGGACTTGTTGGATAACAGTTTTTTTTTTTTAGTGTTTAGTTTTTAATATTTAGAGCTTTTAGTATTGAGTTAAGTATTCTCATGGTGCTGCTACAACTATACCTGAGTGCTCTGTGTGTTATTTGACCATTGTGTTATTGTTTAGCTGTTTATTTATAACTGTATAGTTGACTATTATATTTGTATATATATGTTTATTTATATGTATATTCATATAGTTTATCTTATGTGTTTGAAATGACCTAATTTTGTTCTGCTGTGAAAACTGCTGTCAAAATGCTCTCACCGACTAAATTTGACAGATTTAATTAGTTATTTTTAAAATCGATCCCCCTCATTTTTTCCAGTCAAATATCGAGATCATTATTAGGGAAAAAATATCCTTTTAGGCTTTTTAATGCAACTGGGTACTGGTCTTACAAAGCTGCATACTGTAACAAAGGAGTGACTTTTTGAACTCCAGCTGAGTGAAACGAATTTCCTCTGACATCTTATCACCCACTCATTAGATTAAATATTGTAAAAGAATACTCACAGTTATATAGGAAAAGCATTGATCACAAGGTATTGAATCAAAACACCTATGGTTTTGTCAATATTGTCTCGTCTGAATGAGAATTATTAGTTTGTACACAGTATTACACTGATGTTGGTATATTGATATTAAACAAGCATTTATATTAAAATGCTGCCGATTATTATCTTCTCATCTACATTTCTCACTTTCATGACTTCAGTAAATATAATTTTAAAAAAAAATCAATAGTTCATGACAGGTATTTTATTTTGAAAGATCTGTATTTTTCATTGTATGGTAAAGCACTGGTGGCATTGTAAAGAATATCCTTAAATCTCAACCATGAGTCACATCCGTCTACCTCTCCTCTACTGTACCACCCCGAGCACACAGCAGCTCTGTGATTGGAGGAGCCGAGGGAGACTTAATGACATCAACGTGTTGCCCTCTCTAGTTCAAACAGACGACCTTTGACTCTGAGATCTGAGGCTTGTATTGATGTCGCGACCCTGGCTAATGTAGCCGGCCTGCTGATAGACTGAGATAAGAGTCTGTGTGTGTAGACACTGCTGAGACAATCCAGTCCAGCAGACTGATGCCGCTGAGTTCAATTAAGGCTCTAACAACATTATTACGCATCGTTTCTTTACATGGAACATAGTGATAGAAGATTTACTCTGGAGTGACATTAGTTATTAAACTTTTGTATTTTCATTCATTCTACAACACTCTTATGCTGCAGGTTGACTCGTATATATAGTTTGTTGGTTTCAGATGTATAACAAGCAGATTATTTCTGTCTAGTTGCTGCACAATCAAACCAAGTGCAAAGTAGATGTCAAGGTGCAGGTGCACATCCCACTTAACACCTGATTATTCCACATATATATAGTTTAGATCAGTTTTCAAACATTTAGGAAAAAAAATGAGTTTCGTCTGTTATCATTTTGTCTATGGCTCTTTTTGTCTGAAGCAACTCATCAGAGAAGTTTGTCTGATTATAGTTAACATTAGCTGAAGTCATAAAATGCTATAAACCTTTTGTTTTATTTTATTTTATTTATTTTATCATTTCTCTTTAGAAATGTATGCTTTCTTTGTGCCTTCTAGGGGAATAAATTGCCATGTTATTAGCAAGCTTGAATTTAAGCATAAGGCATATTTGAGTAATAGCTCACCACCATGGACTGTACTAGTAGAATTAATTAAGAAAGTGCAGTATTTTGGGAAAAAAGAGCTATAGGTTCGCATTCAATATTTCTAATAATGTAGAGTGACTGCTCTGTGACTGATGAACAAGGACTCAAGCTTGCTGCTGTTCGTAAAAAAATCAATCTTGTGGTGAAGGTGTCACTATTTTCAAACAGTCCTAACCTTATAGTGAACTGAAATCTGGCTTTGTGTTACGGTTGATGAGGTTAAGATCAGATGGACATTTGTTTGACCTCTGGTTCCCCTCCTGGACGACCTCAGAGGTCACCAGACGGGGTCAGGGCTGTGTGGTGGCTGACAAACAGCTGCTGATGCTGAAAATACCTCCTCCTCATCCGTCTCCTCCCTCCTCTCTTTCAGACTCACTCTCACCTCTGACCAGACAGATGGAGATAAATTATTGAAAGCCTAAAGATCATTGTGTCATAATCAGAGATATACATGTAGTATGCATCAATGAATCTAATCACTAGGGATAGATGTGGAATACCAACAGTTTCAGACTATAGTTACTTGTGTTCTTTTAAGCAGTATGTCAGCAATGAGCTTGTTAAGTACAATATTATAGAAATAAAGGACAAAAATACACAATTAAGGACCAAGTTATAATAAACTGCAATTATCCTTTAAGATCTGTAAGGAAAATATAATACTCATTCAAGGTTTTACAACTGTGGTCAGCGAGAAACACCAACACTGCCCACTATTTAACTAAAAGCCAAAATCGTCCCACTATATTGGCAAGCCATTATACTGGTCTAACCCCATCACACACCATAAAATCCACCCTGAAAGCCCTCACTACCCTTTACCTAATTAAGTGTCATGTCACTTATCCATCTGTCCCCCTCCCTCCCTCCCTCGTTCTCCTCTGTCACAGCACGACTCTCTTCCTCTCAGTTATCAACTCATCCTCCTCAGCATCTTTGCCTCCGGGCTTCGTTGATTGACAGTCGTACTGACCCCAGGGCCCACCCTCTCGGAGTGACAGGACCAATCCCCTGGCTTGGCCAAGTGACACACTAACGTGGCAGACTGGTTGTCAGGCTGATTGGCAGCCTGCTGATGCTGCAGTGTCCCAGTCAGCTCAACTGGACTCTCGGCCTGGCACTCTGTTTAGTTTGCAGAACGTTGATGAAACGCCCGCTCCGGTCCGGATGAGGAAAACTTCTTTTTTTGGCGTTCTCGGGATTAAAGGATAATGAGATGATAGAGGTTTTGCCTCAGTTTCACTTGCTGTGCAGTTGCTGTTGTTCAGTTATCTGGGGCATTTAGGGTGTGTGAAGGTGCCTCTAAAACTGTAAGGAGGTTATGCTTACACCCCTGTTTCGCTGTTTATCTATTTGTTCGCAAGATCTCACAAAGTTATAACTTTTTGCAGAAAGTTGGGGACCACCTTGGACCAAATGATAAATTGATGTAATTAAGGTATTGATCTAGGTCTGGGATTGCCATTAAGGGAATTTCTACTGACTGTTGTCCATTTACTCCATTTCTTACATATTTAAAAGCACAGTTTTTAATACCATATCAGAGAAAAATATTTTAGAGTTTATTTGAAATTATGTCCACACTTATAAAGTTATGTTTTATCTTAGTTTTTTGGGGGATCAGGATAAAATACTTAGGGGAAAGTTGTGCATATTTCTCTGGTTAGGTTACGTCTTTGGTCAGGGTTTCTTCTGTAAATCTTCGTTAAATCCACAAGGTCTAAACATTTTTATACAGCTAACATATTTCTCCTCATATCAGGCTCATTGGTAGGAAAATATGGCCTATATTGTAGCTAAACAACACTGTAATATGATGCACAACATGCAGTATAATTGGAAAATCTCATTTGGAAGAATATTTCTACTTCTCATATAGTGATTTGCTGAGTGTCGCAGGAGATTTGAGCTCTACTGAAAGTCTTCCAGCAAGTCTTCAGGTACAGGATGCTGGTTTAACTCAGTCTCATTGGACCAGTGAGCATTCGCCCTAGTTATGTGTCCTTGAGCAAGACACTGAATCCTTTCAGACGGTTGAATAACCAACCTTTGACCTATAAAACCAACTTCATTAAAGCCTGGACTCTTTCATTTTTATCAAATGACTTTTTAAATGCCTTAATAGCCCATTAATTGTACAAATTAGTCAAACCACTGACAAGATGGAGGTGTTGGAGATAAAGACATTTTCACCTGATACAAATATTATAAGCCTTCTATTGTCTGTTCTGTCTTGTATTTACTCTAAATATATCTCTGTGCAGTATATGTGTGTCACATCTGAGAAAACAAATCAGAAGAGCAAAATTACATCTTGTTGCTACAACTTCAAAGCATTCAGGTGTTAAAATCCCTGAAACTCAGTCCAAACTTGTATTTGTAATTCTTGTTAAGTCAAATTATTGTAAAAAAAAAAAAAATAGTGAATGACATGAAGCAGATATTGCCCACTTTTGTTTGGAAGGCCTGAATGCAACGACAAAAATCTCACTGAACACTTTGGTGTATTTCGACTTTAACTCTCCATTATTGGAAACTGTTGACCCCATGAAAGAAGGTATGGTTGATTTTTTAAGGATCTTTTAAATGTCTCCCTGAACAAACCAGCTTTTTTCACCCCTTTTTAGTTGAAAATATAATGTATTATCTTGGATTTTCTTCATATTCTAAATGGTTTGCTGGCTGTGGAAACGTGTGACGCTATGCAGACGATACTGTAATCTTCAAAACTCATTCTACATGTCTGGTGGGTAGATAGCCAGTAGGAGTGTGTGCCAGGAATGCTACTCCCAGGCGACAGCATTTATTAGGTACAATAAATCTGATATTGTATAGTGTGAATGCAGCACATACTGTAACATTTCTACGACTGCACCATCAGAAACATCCCACATATTTATCTAGATAGAGAGATAGATGGAAAGAGAAGAGAGGATTTAGTTTAGGTAAGGCGCACGCAAACACACTGCTATTCCACTTAGCCACAGCAAGGAATGATGGGTAATGGAAAGAATAGCCTATAGCAGCTGGGGACCATATACTGCAAAACAAAACCAAGCTTCAAATTAGCTTTTGATATACACTCGCTCGCTCGCAAAGCTCGCACACACTAATAGGATGGCATAAACTGCACTTGCAGAAACACACTCACATACACACAAACAAATGCCAAGAACGCACAAGAGCAGCAATCACACCTACACACACTTGCCCACACGGACTGTAGTGTAGACTCACACTCACACACACACACACACACACACACACACACACACACACACACACACACACACACACACAGAGATGCCTGCACTTGGCCCTGTTTCTGGGGAGAGGCGCCCTGGGCTGCAGGGGGGAGGAAACCAGCTCAGATCAAACACACACTGAGCCTGTCACTATTCCTTCATTCCCCTCTTTCTCTTTTTTTTTCTCTCCATACCCTCCCCTCCCTCACTTTCTCTCTGCATATCTCTTTTCCTTCCTCGCTCTGTCTCTCTCTGCTCCGATCTGCTCTCCACACTGCAGTCGACAGCAGCCAGAGAGTAAAATGGAGAGGGGGGTGTGGGGGTGGGTTGGGGGAGGGAGGGAGGAGAGATGTAGGAGGGAGGGGAGAAACACTCGGAGAGAAAGGCTCAGTCAGGAAGAGCTGGAGAGGAGAAGAAGAGATGAAGCGACAGGAAGATGAGGAGCTGAGAACGTCGACAGTTCCCCTTTTTTTTGTGGTAAAATCCTCGCGCTCCACGCCTTCCCCTCCTGTCCTTACTCAACCCTACACACCCCTCACATCACAAACACACACCATTCCTCTCCTTATCTATCTGAAACCTCGAATAATGTTCTATTGCAGCTCAATTACAATAATTACGATCATTAAGGTGATCATTTCCCGACACCACCATTCATTACTTTGGCAAAATAACTATTAGAAGCAGACTGGCGGGAATGGAGGGGAGGCTGACCCTGCACCAGAGACATAGCACCCTCCCCACTTTCATACATCCAGCTGCCATTGTAAATGTAAGGTTGCTGGTTCAAATCCGACACTGTTGAATCGAAATATATCTGCAACAAAGTGTCTCAAAATTGAGCAGAATTTGCAAAGCCCCGCCCCACCTATTTGTGGTTATTTTTGTAACAATTGGTATTTTACACAGAATTTAAGAAAAGCAGTCTTCTCTTTCTGGCAGATTTTATTAGCAGCAGTAGATAGCTAGGTAATTAATGTTAGCTCAATTAGTTGTTTTCTCCAACTGAGTCGTTTTAAAATAAGAACATTGTCAAAGAACCTCAAACATGAACCTGATGGCTACATACATGATATCATGCCAAAAGACTGAGGATAAAAACTGAAAAAAACCACAACCCTCCAGCCTTTTTAGATGTTGAGTATCGTTTTTATTTATCAGCTCCATGCACAAACCCTCTTCATGTTAAGAAATCCAAATCTTGACAGTCCTGTTGTCCCTAGTTACCGTTGATAAGCTATGATTTGACAACTGTTGTCCGAGGGAGGGTTAGCAATCGATCAATTTGAACATTAATAAGATGACATGCACTCAATATCCATCAATATCTATCCAGCTAAAATATTTTACTTGAGTAGCACAAATTAGAAAACACATTTTGATTTGTCAAATGTTACCTAATAGAACAACAGGCCCTCATACCTAAATGACAAAACGCCCAATCTGACCAAAGAGGATTCATTGGTCAAAAGAAACCAACATTGACTGATGGTGGGAAACAAACTGCAAACTGGTCTCCAGTGTAGATAGTTGAGTGTACATTTTGTACACTAAACTATCCACGCCAACCTCCAAGAAGTTTTGCGTCACTTTAACAATATCGCACTACTTTGCATGACCGCAAGAGGTCGCTTGTCAGGAAAACATACAACACAAGTCAATTTAAGTGTTTGAACTAATGGCCGATGCTGTTTTTTTTGTCTCTAATAGGTTTAGGCAGCCTAAACTCTGCTTAAATCTGATTAAAGAAAGTGTTCAGAATCGTTACAATGAGCTGTAACATGTGGATAAGTAGCTGTAAATGTTGGCTAACTGAAAAGGAGAAGAGCACTTTAGATCAGTTGATGAAATAGCTGCTTGAATTAACAATGACAGACAATGGTAACGAAAAATTTATAAATGGGAATAGTGCAAATGGAATAACAAATATCTGTCTCAACAGAAACCCTTTTGTCATCACTGAATCTGGGTTCCTGAAACCCCTCTTTAACCTCCACAACCTCAAATTACACCGCACTGTTTCAGTGTCAAACTACTCCCTGTTTGTATTTATATCGCCTCCACCTGACCCTTCACTGTTGTGGAAATGTTTTTCTCTCAGTGTTTGTGCACGGAACACACGCTTAAGCATTTTAGGACATCATGTTCTTTTCTCTCAATTTCATAACGCTCCCTTCTTCCAATCTTTCTTTTCCCTCTCCACTACAGAACATCCAGGATATAAATAAAAATCTAAGTTTGGTCCGCTGGAAGCTTTTGCACGCTCTGTGATGCATCAAGGTGCCTTTGAGCAAGGCAGGACAACTGAGTGTTTACCCAAACCAATAACTGACCATCATTTCTAATTGTCTAACATATATTTTTTTTGTATAAATACTATATAAAATGAATAATGCATTTTAACTAAGTATCATCAGATGACTAAGACACCTTTTGGGCACCTGAGAGGTAGACCAGTGAGCCGGAGATGAGACAGTCTACAAATATAGAAACCCACCCACATACAGTACAGAAACAATGCCTACTAATACATTTATTTTCTCATGTGCAAGTTCAGACATTGTGCAGGTGCGACAAAGAAATGCTGAATCCAAACATTCAGAAAATGAGAAAATGCACAAACTGAGAACTACCCCTTTTTTTTTGGAAATGTGAGGATCCAGAATGAGAAGATACCTGGTTCATGTGTCCAGAGAGGAAACCACTGAGGGTGGTAAAGAGGGGGAGTTGGTTTATAGAGCCTCACTCTCCCATGTGTGTTAAAGCCCTCCCCGTTGGTATTTAGATATCAGTCCTGCCTCAAAGGCTGGTTTCTTCTGTGTGTGTATGTGTGTGTGTGTATGTGTGTGTGTTAGTTTGCGTGTGTTCTAGTGTATTTTCATGTGTATGCGTGCTGTGAGTGGAAAAATGTAAATGTGCTCATGGCTGAATGAATACAGTATGTGCATGTTCGTGTGTGTGTGTGTTTATGGACACCTGCAAGCCTGCGTGTGCATGCGTGTGCGTGTGTGTGGGTATGTGTGTGTGTGTCTGCATGAATGGCTGAGTGTATGGGGTGTACACAACATGTGCGTGTGCATTAATCTCAATACCCATTCTCCCTATTCTACCTCTCCCTTCTTCTCCGTCAATAGGATAAAAAAAAAAGCAAAAAAAAAAAAAAAAACGCCACCACTGTGCTTTTCAGCAAAAGCATCTCAGCACCAACACACACACACACACACACACACACACACACACACACACAGGCTGGCTAAAGGCCAATCAATAATTCACATAGTGCAGATTGAATGTAGATCAGTGACTCAACATGGGGGGAAAACACTATGGCTCTCCACCGCTATCGCTCTCTTCCTCCCTCTATCGCTCCCTAATTCTCCTACTTTCACCACATTTTTTTCTCTTTCCATCTTTTCTCCAGCTCTTTCTCTCCTCACCACACTCTCTATCTTTGCTTTTCTCTGTCTTTTTTGCCTCTCTCTTCCTTTCTCCACCTCTTTATTTTTCTCTTTTGCAACCATCCATCCGTTTATTTTTCATTTTCCTCATTCTTCCTCATTCTGAGGTTTAGGTTCTGGCTTCTGATTCTGTTTTGGATCCGATTTCAGGTTTGATAAAATAATCAGATTCACTAAGTAGCTTGATGACAGCCCAGAACGATTGTTGGACTGCATTTAGCCCTGTTTAAAACAATACTGTAATACTCATAGACAGGACTTTACAACGCTGGAAAGCTATTGCGGTGGCAACTGTTCTTAAATTGCGACGATCGCGAGGTAAACAGCAGAAACACAGTGCTCACGTCACCAAGTAATCGACCAAGAATGTACACTTGCATGTATGTCATTGGCCAACGCAGCAAAAGTTGAATCTTTTGCATTGTTTTACTGGAGCTCTCTGTGTTGTCAGCCCTGCTGCCCCCATTCAAACGAATGAGTTGGCTGCGTTTTTTCCATGCAGAGCTAAAGTAGGTCCAAATGCCGCATTAGATTGTTTGTGGGCAGTGTGCTTTGTAGTTTTTTCAGTTTCAGTGCTTTTGCTAGTTAAACTTCTATGCATATTATATCACTGATTCCACCAGGGCTGCATCTAGCTTAATCTGTCAATACTTTTCTTGATTGATTGATTGATTAGGAGTTTGTGTGACTCAAAACAATCAATTATCAAATTATTATCAAAATAGTCAATCATTGCAGCTCTAGATTCCACCTCTCATCACTTTTTTTCTCGTCATCTTTTAATCTTAAACACTCTTTTTCTCTATTTTGCTCTCTTTCTCCGCCACTTTTTTCCCCTTACCTGTTTTTCTTGTTCCCTCTCTTTCTTTTTCATACCTCTGTCTTTCTCCTACCTCTTCCTCTTCTCCATACTTCTCTCTATTTGGCTCTTTCTGTCCCGTTCTCCCTCCTCTTTCTTCGCATTTTTTCCACCTCTCCCACCTTCCTCTTCCAACCTTTCTGTACCTCACCTTTCTTAATCTTTCCCTCTTTCTCTACCTCTCCTCACCTTCTTATTTCACACTTATTTCACACGATTCTTGTCACAATAACAGGCGACAAATACCTTGTGGTTTTACGTCCAAAAGTTAAAATTTGTCTGAAGTTATTGTTCTCCCGTCATTGATTTGCCTTGACCTGACCTCGTCAATAACACACTTGCATATAATATGCAACAGAAATCACACACACACACACACACAGAGGTGGCAGCCCACACACAGAGTTTAGGAGAGGACAGCAGGAGCATCGCATTACACCACAGTGAGATCCAGACAAAAACACACACTGAGGGAATTGACTGAGGATCACGTATCTAGAGTAGACTTGTGTCAAAACAACCATTACTATGGTGCTTGTCTGTCTGTCTGTTAGGATGTCGTATCCAGTAAAGAGGGAGACAGTTGTATACATGTATGTATATATATATGCATGGATGGATGTAAGTACATGAATTCAAAGACTGTATGTGGGTTTTGTACATATATGCATGTATGTATTGTATGTATACAAATTATGTAGGAAAGCGAGGCGTTTCTCAACATAAATGATGTATCATAAAATGGCTTTTATTATATTTTTTTTCATATATGTTAGATTTTCAGAAGACAATGTAAATGCAGACTTTGGTGAGAATTCCTGGGAAATCGCAGGATCTCAAGTCTTGATTCAATCCTCACATATGTACCTTATGTACAGTATATATGCCTTCATGTCTGTACATAAGTATGAGAATCCAGCTGATACCATTAACAATATATGAGCTTAAAAATCCATAATATAACATATAAAGTAATATTTTTGATAAGAATCCTTTTAATCTGATTATTAAAGACTTGTGATCAAGAATGTACTGAATGTGACTTATCGGTATTTTAGGACTTTCTACATTATTTCACACATATTTTGGCATTTCTGTACTACAATTTCTTGTTATTTATCAGCTAACGTATGCTGATACCGATACATCTATAATAAGCTAATATCAACCTCTTGTACGTATGTACATAAATATGTATGTATGTGTGAATTTGTATATGTACAGCAGGTGTAACAAGATGTCTTGTCTTATGTCTAAAAGACACAAATGATATAGTGCTACTATTAATGATTTATCATGGCAGAGGTTGAAGACACCAGTCCTCAGGGACAGAAACTGATCTAGAAGACAAAAAGGCACAGTTCCTGTACTAACGAAGGTTTCACATAACATTTTTATTCTAAAGTTTTTATTTAAGTTGTTACTGTACTGCAGTAATGTCATATCGTAGCATCAGCGTTATCAAAAGTGTCATTATGTCCCCAGATTGTATTGTGGCAAATGAGACAGAGAGAGAGAGAGAGACAGAGAGAGAGAGAGAGAGAGAGAGAGAGAGAGAGAGAGAGAGAGAGAGAGAGAGAGAGAGAGAGAGTGCACACTGGAGCGTGAATGTCCCAAATGGTGCTTTTTTCTGCCAACCACTGGGCTGTGTGTGTGTGTGTGTGTGTGTGTGTGTGTGTGTGTGTGTTTGTGTGTGTGTACATGCATATGTGTGTGTGTGTGTGTGTGCTGGGATGCAGCAGAGCCCCCTGAGGTAAGTGATCCTGCTGAACAGGTGTTACAGTATCACCTACCCCCACCCACTCACACACACACACACTCACATACGCACACACATACACACACACACACACACACACACAACACAGAGCTATCAGAGCCTCTGTCAGCCGTGACTGATCTGAACGGATCTGCTTGCTCCATGCCAGACGGATGAAGCCAAGCCACCAGCTGACCTATCAGTGCAAAGTGGCAAGTCGACACAATTTGAACAATCTCACGCCTCCTTTAAAAGGTTGAATATGAAACAACAAACACACACACACACACACACAAACAAACAAGTCTGCACACACACCCCTTTAGACCGACAAAATCTGCAACAGCGCTGAAATTTTTAATTCAGCAAATAATTAGTTGATAGGCAGAGAATTATTCTTGACAAGATTTTGGGATCGGAAGCGTTCTGGTTTCCGTTTCAGTTTCGACAACTTCTACAGGAACATGCTTTGGTTGCATGCAGGTAAACAGTCCGTGTGGGGAGCGAAAGAGGCAGAACACACTGTCCGAAATGTCATCTGGACCTAAAACACCTACAGAAAGTATTGATGTTTGTTTATTGGTTTAAACTGTTAACTGAGTGTAAACTGGCTACTTATGAAACAACCTGGTCGTAGACGTCATCTCTCAACTCCAACTCCATTCTCGCATCTCAAGTTGTTAATCAGACTGTAAACAATAACAGGAAGAGGAAGTCTTGAACCGGATATCCGCTGGCTACACCAGAAGCCCCAAAACATTGGCCGTTGCCCCCAGAGGCTGAATCGTTGTCCGATGAGTTGCGAGATTGTAAACAGTATCAGTCTTTTATCTTACTATAAATTAAATATCTTTGAGTTTCAGACTGTTGTTTGGACAACACAAGCAGCACGAAGGCGTCGATTTAGGCCCTGTAAAATTGTGATTTTCACTATGTTTGGACATTCTGAAAGTGATTTATTGAAAAAATATCGGATAATGTGTTTCGCTAAGACATCGTAAATGATGAATCTCGTGAGTGCTGATTGACCAAGGCCGCCGCTACTCAGTTGCAAGTTACTAAAGACAAGGTGACATTCTCCTGTCTGATTAGTCCAGAGGGGGTTGGAGGTCTGTCTTTAATCCTCTCTCTCTCTGTCCAGAACTCTCTGCCTCTCTCCGCTCGTCTTCCCCTCACATGATACCAGGCATCCTTGCCAGAACCCAGCCGAGAAGTGTGAAACCCACACAGACAACGAACGCCCAGGACAGATGGTCAGAGAGAGAGAGAGAGGCAAATATATCATCACCTTCTTTGATGCTAGACTGCTTTGACAAAATATACAGACTCTCTTTTCTTGTCATTTCATGTCATGATTTGGAGTAAACTAAGAGTAAAATGAAGAAGAAAAAGAAAAGTGAGAGAAACAGGGCCAGTGACTACAATACTGTAAGTGGAAAAACATGTTGAAGTGCTGAAAATTATGTGAATGATATGGTATAGGACTGACACAACAAATTCAAACTAACATGTAACTTGAAAGACTTAATACAAACACGACCCACGTAACCTAATTCTAACTTCGGGTGAAGAACTGACATGGTTTCTTAAATTCGTGATGCCTTCACTGTCTTACTTGAGTGCAAGCTAACATTACTGTAAGTCAGTTGTATTTTATAGAGTCAGCAAACAGCATCACCTTTATCAGTTTTTCCATCTAGGGTGTCAAATCCAAAATTCTTCCAAACATTATCTGTTCAGCACGCTAGTTTTCTCTATTTTGCATTAACGAAGAGAACAATGAAAATCTGCAGGTCAGATATATGATGCACGTTAGGAACATCCTCAGCTTCTGTACAAAGCTTTACGCTAATAGATTATGACTTTCAAATCTGAACAAAAGTTCTAATTTCAAATAAAAAGTGAGAGCACTATTATGATATTGGCTTTACAGTCTGTTGGGGGTGAGATCAAACAGGAAGCCCCTTCGTTAGCCAAATCAGTAGAAAGTTTTGATTCATATTCCAAAATTCAGCGACAAGAAGGGTGTAGATATGATCTGGTTTTGAGTGTTTATTAACATCCATATCCATTCAACTATTCAATTTCAATCCACACTGTAAATCCCACTGAGCTTCTCTCAAAAAGGGAACATTTGGAAATATCCAGCCCGTTCTTGTTCTATTTACAACCTGAGTTATGTGTTGTTATTCAGTCACAAACCTTTTTTGTTCCACTTTTGAAGTTTTTAAGTTCACTCTTTCTCTTAACTTTCTAGTCACATTTTTCTTCTTCTTGCACAGGTGCAGCAACTAAGTCTCAAAATGAACACATACTGTATTTATATAGAGCAATAACCCACTACCCATACATCAAATTAATTACTGTAACAAAAGACAGAAGCATGACACTAATTAAATTCTCTGCTACATGTAATTAATTTTATTTTTTGATATTTACTCTGATATTTAGTCAACTTTGGCTCCTACACAGTCACCAGATCTGAACCCAACTCCAGACACTCGGACTACAAAGACTGCGCTGCATTTTTATATAGCGCCTTCATCTAAAGCGCTTTACAGTTTGCCTCTCATTCCACCCACACTCACACTACCATGCAAGGTGCTGGTCTAACCATCGGGATTCAGCCTCTTGCTTAAGGACACTTCGACATGTGGACAGAAGGATCTGGGGATCGAAACCACTAATTCTGTTTCGAGACTTGTAGAATAAATTCCAGGGAGCATCAAAGCTGTTTTGGAGACTTGTGATGGAACATCTTACCAAGACTCTTTATGTTGTTTTTCTTCATTTGTCACCTATCTGTATTTTGGACATTGCATATTTTTCACATTTTGCACACTGCTTTATGATAAATAATTCTCCCACCACGGTATCTAAGCTGAATTAAATTAAGAGTGACAGAGGAGAAAAGACAAAATGAGAAAGAAGAGAGAGAATCAGAGGGTAAGATAGAGAGAGAGAGAGAGAGAGAGAGAAGATGGAGGACAGAAGATTTAAAGCAGAGTTGCAGGGGGAGAAGTGCAGTGGAGAAGAGAAGATGAAAGAAGTGTAGAGAGAGAGAGAGAGAGACAGAGAGAGAGAGAGTGTGTAAGGGAGAGAGGGGATGGAGAAGTGCAGGCGGAGGGAGGGGAGGAGGTATAATGAAGTCCTCTGGGTCTCTAGTGGAAGAAGCCACAGCGCCTGCCAGCCAACACAGCCTGGCTCTGTGCAGATGGTGGCATGCTGGGATATGCTCAGTTCACTTTCAGATCAGGAAGTGGGATCTTCTTTAAATTTGAAAATGTGCAATAAGAACGTAAAAGCCGTTCAGGTTCAGTTTTATGCTGATGTTTCCGTCTCTGTGTCTGTATACGGAATATCTGGACTACTGTACTCAATCAATTGTTTACTTCTTGTTTTGTTTGACCAGGTAAAATCGATGCCATTTGAACTCAGGGAGCACCGAATAACAGCCTCAAGATTCCTAAAAAAAGTCTTTGTGCTCTACAAGTGATCTGTAATGTAGTTCAAGCAATAATCAATCATTGAGCAATAATCTAAGTGTGCAAAAAACTCCAAAATGCAAGGATTTACTGGTGCAAGCAAATGGATATTGACGTCTTATATAGCCAGCACAAAAAATATGTTCATTTATAATTTACATAAGCCAATATGTTTTGTAAAATCTGTAATGCTGCTGCTTGTGTGTTTTTTTTTATCAACATAATGAGAAATGATTTAAATTGAACATATTTGTGAATTATTAAAGGTATCTGCAAAGATTCACTGTCAACATACTGTATGTTGCGCACAAGGTTTTGGAAAAAAATTGCGATTTTTTTACATATTGAAAAAAAAAAAAGGCAATAGTAGCCTAAACCTGAACACATGTAGGATGCAGGATTCAAATATTGGTTTCTGGTGTCAAAGTTGTGGGATTTTAACAAGCAAATATCCACCAAACTCATCTATAATTATGTATAACAATATCACACTTCATCGATTGGATAAAAAATAAAAACTCTTACATAAATCGGGAAGGAATTATGTTTCCAATATGTATCTAGCAAAGCAAGTAGAGAAGACCAAGATCAAAGAAGAATAAAGATACATCCATGCTGGAAGTTACCACCTACTACTAAAAGCTACTAGTGAGATATGTGACTTTACAATTTTTAATAAAATTTGTGATGTTGAAGCTAAAAACTAAAAATAATTTTCACCTTGTAACCAACCTGCACGAACTGAAGCTTTAAAAAAAAAAAAGCTCTGATCTCCAAGAGTGTTACGATTGGTGAACAGATATCAGATGACATTTGGATATCTTTTATAATTTTTTAGAATAAAGTAAATTCTTAAATTCTCTTTCTTTGTTGACTTAACTGTACTCTTCTTACTTATATTCCTAACTCAAGTAAATTGTCAATTTTACCTTCCACTGCCCTGTATAAGCATCACACTGTATATATTAAAGGAAAGGAAAGACTGGGAGAAGAAGACAACAAAATGAAGACAATTAATAAAGGAAAGAAGAAGAATCTCTGTTATGCAGTGATCGATATAATCTTGTGGTCAGTTGTATTAATTCCAGATTCAAATAAATTGATTTAAATCTAATGTAGATAATACATCTTTACAGCATGAAAAGCAGCAGTCAAACACACAACACAGCACAGCACTGTCTAACACAGACAACTGTCATGTGACCAGCCTGGATCTCACACCATTTAAGGCGTTACATGGCTTAACGTCGACTCACGTACAATGTCAGACTACCTCGGGGAAGCGGAGTCCAGGTGTGTGTTTCAATCAGCTGATGATGGATGCCTTCACTGACTCTCAGTAAATATGAAAATGACTCTCTCCCCTCAAATTCAACTCATGCGATCAATTAAATCATAGCTATAAATAAAACACCTTTTTTTGGAAAATAGCGCGTGACTAATCTTTTCTTTCTTTTAACTTTTAAGTGCTTTTTGTCTACATTTTATCTGTTTTTTTATTCTTGTAATTGCGGTGGAGTTACAATTTGAAATATACTGTATTTATAAAAGATGATTTACAATCAAAGCGACTTCCTGATTAACCGGTGTTGAACTGGGAATTCTCATGAGCAGCATCATACTTTAAGATTACCTTAAAAGACCCACAGGGAGGCAACTCAACCTCTCTCACTCTCCTACGTGCACAAACCAGCCGCCATCACTGAATGTGTCACTGAGTTGTGTGATGTGTGTGTGAAGTGCAACACATTACTTTTTTAAAAAAATAAATTGCAACATTCCCTTATCTAACAATTTTGGGTTGTGATTTCCTACATTTCCCACAATACCTTGCAAAGGCTTGTAGTTTTTGCATTTACTTAATTGTCATGTAGGCAAAGAGAATGATAATGAAATCAGTAGTGACTGTGAGAGCCAGAGATGTTTTTAAATTAAGAAAAAATCAAGTGTTACTCTTGCTGATCTTTTCTTTTATCAACAAAGTGAGAAACCATCCTATGACCTCTGACCTCTGTGTGCGTCAGCTTGTTTTGGTAATTTGATTAATTGAATAAATGTTTGGGAATATGCAGCACTGAAGCACAAAAACCATAAGCACTTAAAGGCAGTTCCTACATTATTATCTGATTTTCAAATGCCATATTGTAGAAGGACTCTATGTTACAATGTTGTTTTAAGACCTTTATAGTATACCTCACATCATGTATGTTACCAAAAGTGTTTATTCAAATTACAACAAAATAACTGACACACAGGAACGTACTGGATGGGTTCTGGGCAAAATCTCTAGAAGCAGGAGCATCCTTGTGGACTGGTGGTCATGACATAAAAACAACATCCCTGGTTCGAATGCAACTGTGGATCTTTGTTGCATGTCTTAACTAATTATAAGCATCTGCCATATATACTATGCTATACTTGAACGTGAACAGAAACTGGAAAGGAAAAGTCAGGTGGGGGCACAGCTCATGTTTGCCCTGGGGCCTACTAGCGGGTTCATCGGGCCATGCTTTTAAAATTTCTGCTATCAAACTCTATTACAGCTGCTGAAAATGCCTTATTGTGGTGTCACATAGTGTACAATTGGCCGGTTATCTACTTTTAAAACCACATTTAAAAAATGAAACAATATGGAGTGCCCTGGTGGCCTGAGGGTCTAAAACAACAACCTTGACAACTTGCCTGTCCTTCTGTCAAATCTTTTAAGTTCTTTAATGTCTACCTGAGGCAAAATTGCCAAAAATATACATTATAAAACCAGAAAGCACGGTACACTGGATTTAGCATTCTTTTTTCTTTAAACCAAGACTTGATGCGAGGCCAGAGAGTGCTCCAGGTTCCAACGGCAGTGGACTGACACGTCCTGACAATTACAGCCTTTTCCGCTGCTGTCCTGTAGGATGAGCCACAGGCCGTCCATATATGGTCAGTAGTAATTAGAGAGAGAAAGCGGGAGAGAGTCATTTCCTCTCCCTCTGGTTGCATGGTGCTTAAGCCTTCATAATGCTGACATCAGCGCTCTGAGTACAACTAGCCCCAGCATAAACACACACACACACACACACACACACATACACACACACATACACACACACACTCAGGTCACTAACAGGTTCAAGCTAAATGCTGCATTCAAGATGCATCTTAATCACCACCAGCATTATCATGATTGTGATTGCTGGTGTCATGACAGCCGACATCATCATCAACATCATCTTTCATTCCATCAATGGGAGCCTTATCAGGTGACCTCGGGGCCAACGGGGGGAATGGACACGGCGGTGAGAGTGCAGTGAAATCATCTATTCTGTCATGTACCCATCAACACCACACTGCAAAAAGCCATAAAACATGTCACACACACACACACACACACACACACACATACACACACACACCCCTTGAAAAAAACACATCATGTAATATATCAAAAACACAACAATGCAAAAAGCCACAAAATATGTCACACACACACACACACACACACACACACCTTGAAAAAACACATCATGCAACATCTCAGGTGTTGGCTAATTCAACATCCAACCACTCCACTCCACACTAGGCCACACCTCGCACACAACACCAGCAAACACACCACACCACAACCCCAGTACCTTGGCAGGCTGGTCGGCATTGCTTATGAAAGGATATGGCCATTCGGTGATCTTTTTGGCGTACTTCCTCACCACGTTGTCTTCGCTGAAGAGGAAGAGGGAGCGGTTGACCGTTAGGCAGCTCTGCCGGACGGGTATGGGGTTGTACAGGGCCATGGTCCGGGCTCTCTGGGCCATCGACTGCTTGTACATCCGCTGCGCTCCGGGGGGCCCCCCTTGCCTGCTGCCGCCGCGACCGGGCCCCCCTTGTCCGCCGGCACCCCCGCCACCACCGCCACCACCACCTCCTCCTCCTCCATACCTGTTGGGTAGCTCGTCTCCAAAACGCGCCATTCTGCAGACACCAAACGCCAGAGGTTAGGAAGGAGCCGGGGGGGAACCTCAGAGTGACACCTCCACATGCCACCACCCCATCAGCCTCGGCTCCAAACACACATGCAGAATAGAGTTGGGTTTGGCTCTTTCTCTGGCTTATCTCTCTTGTCTCTTTCTCCTCCTATCTATCTGTGTCTCCTTCCCAGATCTTCAGCGCCGAGAAGATACCTCCATTTGTGTGTGGAGAGGGAGGAGGAGGGGGAGCAGGAGGAGGAGAGGAGGGAGGAGGGAGAGCAGAGGAGAGGGAAAGCGCACGGTGTCTCTGATCGTGTGTTTGGAATATGAATGGGAAATAGAGCGTTGTGTTTATGTAATTTCTGGCAAATCAGTTCTCTGACAGAAAGAAAAACACGACTGGTTTTATTGGCGAGTGAAGAAACTGTCAAAAAAATGTTCTATCTATCAGAGCATCAGCGTTTTTCTCTCCGTCGAAAAGCAAGGCATCCTGTTTTTATTTTTTTTTGGTTGGGAAAAACCTCTCCAAGAGTGATCCAGTTCTTGCATCTCAATAGGCAAACAGATCGATCACCCTAAATACATGCGATAAGGATGCATAGCTGTGCGTTTAAATAAATATTGCAATCACCTCCACTAAGTAGGCTACTCTAGCATGGAGACTGCGTCTTTTCCCCCCCTCTCAACAGCCTAGTGCATCTTGACAGGATCTGCAGTTGTCTTTTTTCTCCTCCCCCAGGTCCCCTTTTTTCTGCGAGATAAAAATAGAAATAGATAAGAGTGAAATCTTTAATAATTCATTTATTCTTGTGCCATATATCCGCAATGTTTGATGTGGCACGGCAGATATCCCTGCTGCCACCTCTCACTGCCACCACGCCACTCGGGTTACACGCAAACGCCAACCGAGGGGGGCTTCCCCAAAATCCGAGCCTGGTGACATTTGTTGATATTTGGTGATGGACGGTGCGGCATCCCCCCTCCTCCTCCTCCTCCTCCTCCCCCTCCTCCTCACCAAGGCGTCGGTCACTGATTTTGGGCGTGATTGCGCGCACTTGGAGACGAAAATACACCGGTCCTCAATCTATCAATTTATATCTTCCCACACTTCCCCCCGAATAAAAATGAGTTGATGAAATGAAAAGAAAAATAATGTCCACAGCAATCATCTATAATCCAAGCTTGGGAAAACAAGAATCCCGGACGAGTAGGATCCGGAGGAGCAGAAAAAGACCACTGGGGGAGGCAGCATCATCACCATCATCAATTCTTGGTCGGAAAATACGACGGCGGCGGTGCGGGTGTGTTGAAGCAGCGGCTCGCATCTTCTCCGCCACCGGGCAGAAACCGTGCACAATCCCCGCCCAGCAGCATCGCCCCGAGGCTCCCCGAACCAGAGAGAGGCGGCCAACCCCGCAGAACCACAGAAAGTCCAGCGTCTCTTCTCTTTCTCTATTGCTCTCTCTCCCTATCCCTCCCTCTCTGTTTTTTTTTTCTTTCCTCCCTCGACCCCCCAGGGGGACGTGAACCAACGCGAAGTCGGTCTGGAGGCTGTATTCCCGTGGAGATCAGCCTTGGAAACGAAGAAACCCGACGAGCGGAGCGCTTCTCCGGCTCTCTTGCGTTCAGTCAGCCGTCGGGGTTGAGCCGCGCACTGAGCATCTGATCAGTCTGACGGGAACCGAGCGCCGCGCGCAGATCCGTGGCCAAGCCTTGCAGCGCACGACGCACGGCGCCTCCCCGGAGCCTCCCCCACTCTAACCCACTCCCCATAGCGCAGGACGGAGATGTATGGGCGTCAGTTGGGTATGGCAAGGTACGGCAACGCGCCTTGCCTATAGCCCAAGTGACTCTAAATCTAATTTTACAATTGTAATAAAGAATAAACACGAAGCAAAAATGGCAAATTTGGTTGGAGGGCTAAAAAACATCAGATTTCTTGACTAGTGTTACCTGTGAGCCGATGTTTAGGACTGTTCATTTATGCTTCACTTGTTAGTCTTGGAAATACTGGCAACTACCAACGATATTAGTTGACGGGTTTTGTGAATTGAGGCCCCTTGGGGAGATGCTGCTCACGGCTTCCTCTCATGGTCGCCAAGTGTCAAAAGCACCAACAGCACAGTCCAATTCGCCCCGTTCACTGTTTACTCAAACCCACCCGGCCGAGCAGAAGGCTTTGCCATGAGCAGAGGGGGTGGAGGGAGGGGGTGGTGGTAGTGGCGTGGAGGGTATTTACAAGAAATGATAAATGACTGTGGATGTATGGTGAATAGGTGAAAAAACTGATTCCAAAAATTTGATTTAGGGGCCACTTTTGGTCTCCAGAGTACTTCCGGGGATTCTCTCAGCAAAATGAGGGGAGGGTTATTTCAGTATGTTTTGGGTAGTGCACAAGGATGATTATTGTTAATTAAATATGTCCCAACTTTTATCCCCCATCTGACAGTATAGACTGTTATGTAATTCTGTACCAAGCCAAATCTAACAATAAAAATGCTCAAATGGGATTCCTTGGGACAACATAAGAAAATCTGCAATGTTTAGCTCGACTGCCACATGATTTTGAACTTATACTGTGCACTTTTAAAAAGGTTTTAATGAGCCAAGGTTTTTCTCAACCCATAAACGTATGAAAACGAGATGCCAATAAACTAAGTTGGACCAGCATTTCATCTGCACGGCCAGGAGGAGAGTTGGGAGAGTTTGCTTTTTAGAGGACGCACTGTTATTTTGAGGACATTTTGAAAGAGGTTTTATCTCCCTTCATTCCTCCCTTCTCCTCCAAGCCGTCTGTCAGTCTGGCTCCGGCATCTGAGTCGTCTTTGATGCAGTTCAGCAAGCTGTTTGCTTGGGCTAAACCGACCAAGCTGTCACCTCTCCAGAACAGGAAAATGAAGGTGGTGGCGGTGGAGATTTGAAGGCAGGGTGGTGTGTGGGGGAAGTGAAACCCCAAAAAAAACAACACTGGCCAGAGAATCCCTTTCAAACTGAGTCTTTGAGATATTTTTATTTAAGGAAACCAACAACAACAATTGAGTTAAAGAATGTCAAAAAGACCAACTTTGGTAACTTAAGCACTTTGACGCTGTCCTTGGTCCTGAAACAGTAACTGAAAGCTTTCCAAGGCCTTTTGGCGCTGTCCAAAGTGCTGAAACAAGAAAATAAAGCTCTGTGCACCACCTGCATGGCTTTGGAAGAGATTACCTTCGTTGTGTATCAGGGTGGGTTAGTTACCTCCGGCCATCTGTTAAATGCTGAGAGGTATCTGCAATTTCTGGTCACCATTTGTCTCTTCTATACCAGCTACTTTGGCGGGTAACCACCCATCATTTGGAAGTCTGATTCTGTTCTAAAAGTCAGTTGGTGGAGTATTCAAAGTGGTCCATACTGTGGATTTTGGGATGGATCTGAAGGCAAACTGAGCAAGACTATGTAAAAGTCAACAAAAACTTAATGAAAGGGGATATCTTGGTGGTGTACAATGTTCAATATAACTGCAATATCATCGGTTCTCTGCCAGTGTTTCCTTCTCATCAAAATTTAACCCATAATATGAAGTCCATAATATCCATAATATGAAGCACAAATGTATGTTAGGTTTTTCAGTATACAGCACAGATACTGTGGGGGGTACTTTCCATCACGCATAAAGGACTGTATGACAGTGGCATGAATTGAACAAAACATTTTCATACATTTGTCATAAAGTAAGTAATACCCACTTGGTCAAGAAAAGTAGCCTTCCACGCAACAGTATGATTCACTCAGGTGCTAGTCAATGACTACTTGTTAGAAAGATTTTGCTGCACATCAAAACTCAGTTCAACTTAATTCTTTTTTTTTTTTTTTTTTTTACATCTATTTTAGTATTTTTTAATGTACTGGAGGAACAATGTACCTTGCTTCTGCAGTACCTGTTATTCTTCACCTGCCATCCAAATGAAGCACACATACAATAATTAATTTGATTGTTTAGTTGTTTACAAGAAATATGTTGTGGACACTGGAAAAACACTGACAAAGTTAATCTCGGCCATAAATTAAACAGTTCAAATCATCTACACTGAAAATTCCTATTTGTGTTGGTCTAATATGTATCTTCTCATTTTATGAGGATAGGAAGTTGAGTTGTTTTGCAGTATGAGTAATTTATCTCTTATAAAACTCTTCCTGGGCTCTACTGTTACCCTGACACCATACAGTGTACATAACTGACTCGCTGTAGTGGTTTCAGAGCTATGCTATTATTTACAAGATGCCTTTTCAACGTCATAACGTGTGTGCATCACTAGATTTCCTTGTCATCTGATTCCCGTAGACTAGTGGCTGCTAACAAGCATGATAAAAGCCCGTTCCCGCTGACAGCATGGGAGAGAGAGTGAAAGTGAGTGTCGGGAAGAGGTGGGTGGTGGTGGCGAGATGGTGGGAAGGGGGTGGTGGTGGACAAGCCTGCCTGTGATTTGCGCAATCACAGCAAACCACGCGGTGGTCGGATGCCAGAGATGACAAGCTGCCCCCATCACTTATTGATAATGAGGACAGACTGAGAGGAAGGTGATGGCTGGAGACATTTCGCTCTCTTCTTCCTTTTCCTTTTTGTTTTTTGCACACTGGCATGCCTCAGTTATCACTGCTGCTGCATGCCCATGCAGCTTTCCCAGGCTCTCTCCCTGTGAGTGTGTGTGGGTGGGTGTGTGTGTGTGTTGCTGAGGGAGTCGTGCTGAGGCCCTGATGCGCAGCATTGTCATTCAGGGAGCGTTCACACAGGCAACCCCCGCAGGAAGCCCTGGCACCTCCCCCTTGAAATGACGACCCCCCCCCATACCCCTTCCTCTCCTCCCTGCTCCCCCCTCCCTTTCTGCTCTCTGATCTCACTCAGCAGGCCAAAGCTACAGAGCTGTCTGAGAGGTAGAGAATGAGAGAAGAAAGAGAGACAACACAGCAGGATTAGGGCCAATTCACATTCAACTTTAAAAAATGAAAATAGGCATTATGATTCACTTCGGGCTCACAATGTCAATTCTAAGACTTTCATTCCAAAATAAGATTTATTTTTGAGTGAAAAATGGTGCCAACTTCTCCATGCGAAGTACTTAAAAAACATAATTGTGCTTTATAAAGGATATGAAAAAACTTAAAGTGGCAATAAATGTGATTCTCATCTTATTGAATTAAACTTGAAGCTGAAGTGGTCCCTTAAATGCAGCACGAGATTCTCTTCTAACTGATGAGGATTCAGGTAGTTTTAGATCCACAGAACGATCCTCCATCGTTTTCGGTAGT
Source organism: Thunnus maccoyii (assembly GCF_910596095.1). Lineage (NCBI taxonomy): Eukaryota > Metazoa > Chordata > Actinopteri > Scombriformes > Scombridae > Thunnus > Thunnus maccoyii. Next base: position 6,249,145 of record NC_056534.1, on the reverse strand, counting down.
GAATCTGATTGCGAGGCTGCCATGCAGTGCCAACAGCTTGTTCTCTTCACTGACTGTGGCAGCTACAGTTTGTCATATTACTTTTCTTTTACTCTAATGGCTGTGACTTACAGTAAAATAGCTAAAATTTAAAACTCTTAAGAAGACATAAAATTAGCGATCTAAAAAAATACACCCCAAAAATGTAAGACTGATGAACCAAAACACTAATTGGAAAGCTGCATTGAGTTGCAGACTGTTGATTCTCAGTGTAATCAGCAGTACTGACAACAGTGTCATGTTAAAATGAGTCATTTGTTTCAGTTTTCATGTAAAAATATTGCTTGATAGCTGATAGTGAGTATAAAGAGCGCAGATAAGTCCATCATGGGGAACTCTGATCTTACACAGCAAGTAGTTTATTCAGCCTGTGAAAACGATTGTCTTTTGTTGCTCTGAGAATAACTCTGATAATGTCATGAGGGTTATCTCAGCTTAAAGAAAGCCTGTTGTACAAACTTGACATTGAGTGGAATAATGGGATGTATGGGATCCTGTGTTTTTAGAGATTGATTCATACTAGTGACTAAAAGTTGGGACATCAGGGCTATCAGGAATATCATTTGAATCTGTCTTGCAAGTCCCCTCATTTAAGGGAAGTGTGAAATTGCTTGAACAGTATCCTGTTCCCACTGAGCCGTGTCATGATGCCAGCAGACTCAGATCTTGATCTGCTTTATTTCCCTAGAATAATCCAATCCAGTCTCACATCAAAATGTGCAATGCCTATGTTGGTCCACAGTGCAATAGCGTCTCTAAAATTGTGAGATGCTTGGGTTTTTTTTGTTTGTTTGTTTTTTTTAGACCTATCCTTTTGTATTGGCCTGCATCCATGTCATGTGACTGTCAAGTTTCTTTCTGCGAAAAAAAAGGCTGACATTCCTTTTATTCTCAGTGAAAAATGCAATATTTTAAGATAGTTTTCGGCATTAAAATGGACTGAAGCCTACCCATGGCAGACAACCCAAAACAGGAGTCGAACGTGCCAAGTCCACTCAAAACATAATGCCCTTCCCTGACCCTAACCTGCCTTAGCACTAAATTGCATCAAATCTTGTACCATGGCCATATAAACAGGATGAAAACGGGGTTTTCAAACTGGACTTTACATTTCACATCCCTCATTTAATCCCTGCATTTGTCACTTTCATATATTTTATCACACACTGTAAACATGATTTGTAATTGTACCTCTTATAGACAGTATAGTTAGAAATGAGAGCGTTTTTTTTTTTTTTTTTTCATATTTCAGCTAAGGTATGTTTATACTAAGCTTGACATTATTTTAAGTTACCCACAGCACCATCTGGTGGTGAAAGCACCAGCTTCCACAGGGACTCTCTCATTAGGGCTGAAAACAGATCTTGCATTTCATCATGAAAAATACGTAAAAGTAGGCCAAGTCAAACAATTTGACCTTAAAGGATTTTTGTCACTATTTCCACAAAAACAAAAAAGGAATTGAATAAACAATAAAATAAAATATGTAGCTTATTGAACTTTCAACGTGTTCTATGAAGCTTTGCCTGTGCAGTCATGTCCATGAAATGTCAAATTTAAAACTTTGTCGTAGGACTAAACCAAATACATCATTGGAAAGGTCTCAACCTGGAGAGTAACACACTGTCAGTCTGAAGATGACACATGGCTCCTATTGACCTCTGAACCTTGAACCTGGTACATGTTCGAAAGCTTATCATTCAGCAACAGGAGGGGCTACAGACATAGGACCAGGTGTTATAGATAGCTTTTGACCTCAGCTGTCATGTGGGTATGGTCACTGTTGAGCACCAACTGGGCGAGCTGTCAACTATGGAAAAAAGTAATTTTCACCCATTTAACAGTTAGAATCTCTCGCTCTCTAAACCGCCCTGAGCTACCTGCAGTTTGACACGGCCAACTTCTAATTATTGGGAATATATCAATGTATTTAAAAACTAAAATTCCCATTAGAGGCACGCCATAGAACTTGTTACGAAGTACAAATCAGCCGGCATACTTGAAGTTCTTCCGGTTTCCAGAGTTGGGCTTTAATTATGGTTATAAAAAATTGTATCTTTATTAAATATATCTACTACAGCCAAAACATACATTATACTGCATCTAGATGATCAGGGTGAAAAAAATCAAGAGGATGTCAGTTCACCGGGGATAGTTTAGCTGGTATTGTAGAAATGAGTTTTCGAGTTGTGCTCACTGTCGGCAGGAGTTATGCAAACCTTCAAAGGATCTTTTTTTTTGTGATTATGGCCTGCACATGCTGTTTAGCCCCAACTGCATTAAAATAATTTAGTTTTGTTGAAAAAGTCTAGGGGACTGTGTACATGAAAACGCTTGGAGATAGCCTAAGTCAGCTACAAGCCCCAAACTGCATTGCCTCAAGAAATCAGCCAATCACAAAGCTTTAAATTGTTGTATTGTATAATCAAATCCCCTATCCCCTGGCTTCAAAGATCTCCCATTCCTTAACATCAACAGCGCAGAGGCTCCTGAGCAAAGCACCTAGCCCCTACTGCCACAAATACAGTCTTTCAGATCTCGGTAGAATATTGTGGTTTTGCCTGAAAGGTTCCAGGTATGAATGTATACCTGTGGGAACATAAGGCAGGCTGGTGATAAAAAAGCGTCAGCAAAACCCTGCCCTGGATACAGAATAGTTTGAAAAATGAAGAAGCATTTCTGAAAAAAAAAAAGAAATCAAAAAGTGGCACCACTAAACCCAACCGGAGTCACTGACACTACATCAGCATGAAGAGGCGCATCCAAAAGCAAAATACAACTTTTTGTACGATTACGACAAGTGGGACCTAAAGGGCTAAAAACATTTTGATTCGCTACAACACCACCAACTATTGCTATTATTGCTACTGTTACTTGTTCTCTTCCAAGTATCTACCAGGACTGTTATTACTGCTGTTATGCGTTTTAATTTTTACAAACATTGTTGATACCACTGCTACAGGAATTAAGATGTCGCTGCACATGTGCTGTATGTGACGGAACATGTGCCACATCTGCCATGTCAGATCACTGGTTCTTTGTCTCCCAATGAGAAAATGTTTAACAAAGTTTCATGTGAACTAAGATTAATTAGAAATAAATAGAGATAGACATTTTGTCTATGAGAACACACAACAAATAAGATTTTGTTTAAAGTTGACTGCCAGCTGAACACACACACACAAACAAACAAACACAAAAAACGATCTCAAGGCTTCATTGATACCCCCTTTCCACCAACATGAACCTAGTTCTGGGCTGGTGCTGGTTCACAGTTGGTTCAACTTGTGAACCTTCTAAGTACTGGTTGGCTTTTCCACGGGCTGGAACTGGCTAGAGATCCACGTCATTACGTCACAGTATACATCTGTATAAGTCTGTGCTTTACCAGCAATGCTAGCGCCTACTTCAAGCACAACAATCAAAATGGTGGACTACGTCTACTCTTTACAAGTGTTGATGCTGGCTTTGTGAGCCTACATGGACATCCAAACACGACTGGTCCACCGCATTTGAAGAAAAGTAATTACCAAAGACGTTGTGATTCTTATTAAAACTGAACGCAAAATCTTAATGTTAGCCTTTGTTGTAAGCTAGCTCGCTAGGTCAATATAGCTAGCTACCTAGCATTGACTACTCTGGTATCATTCACATTGCAGTTGAACAAAGCTAATAAAAGAATGATACACCAATTTCTATCTTTACAGGTAGTCTTGCGGCTGATGGCAAGGTAGAAGTCACCTGTTGTCTGGGCCCACCCACGATCTCACCACTGGTGGGACACAATTGTTCCAGATTTCAGCTCTCTAAAATTTGTGCAGAATTTCAGTGTGTCCCAGGAGTTGTTCAAGTACATCTGTGGTTGGGTCAGGCATGGAGAGAAGGAACACCAATTACCGTTTGCGTGTCCCAATCTGAAAGTGGGTGGCAATTGCCATCTGGAGATTGGCCACTGGCTGTGAATACAGGACCACTAGCCATCTTTTTGGGGTACGTCTCAGCACTGTTCAGGATTTCTGCAATACAGTCATCATGGTGCTGCTTCCTGCCCACATTACATGTCCTGATGCTGACAAGTTGGTAGAACTGGCCAATTTCTTCCATAATTGTTGGAGAGTACCACAGTGTGTTGGTGCAATAGATGGAAGCCACATTCCAATAATAGCACCAGAGGAGTATCCCCGAGACAATTACTGTACAACTGGCATTGTTGGATGGCATTCAATTGTTCTGCAGAAAAGACTTTTGTGGATGGCAAAGGTCTTTTCTGGGATGTGTGTGTTGGCTGTCCAGGGAGTGTACACAACACAAGAGTACTATGACAGCCACATTTGTGGGAAATCCTAAGTGACCAGGAATTACAAAGCCAAAACAAAGTGACCATCTCTGGCTGTGATGTTGGACATTACCTGATCAGTGACCTGCCCTACCCCATGCAGACTTTACTCATGAAGCCCTTTTTGGACACTGGCAGATTGACCCTTGAACAACACACCTACAATTACAGGCTGAGCAGTGTATGATCGGTTGTGGAGATGTCTTTTGGGAGATTAAAAGGAAGATGGAGGTGTCTCCTAAAAAGAGACACCTGCAAGCTGGAGCTGAGCAAGATAATGGCACTGACCTGCTGTGTGCTTCATAACATTTATGAGGAACATGGCGACAATTTCACTGACGAGCACCCAGCCTCAGCCTCCTGTTCAGGCATTACCCGAGCATGGTAATCCAGAAGGGGCTGACATTAGTTGGAGCATTAATGGAGTACTTTAAGAGAGGGGATGCGATATTTTTTTTTTTCTTACAGCACCACTACCACAGTTTTGTAACCCTACCTGTTCTGTTTTTGTGTTGGAAGACATTAAAACTGTCATAACTTGTCTCATATGTGTCGGGGCATTTCTTCGTGGCCCTGGTACTCCGACTGCTTTTCCATTCACGCCCCTGGTACTCTGGCCGATTTCTCCAGTGCCCCTGGTACTCCCTCAGTTTTTCTCAAGCCCCTGGTACTGTATGAAATGCTCAATATGATTGTATATATTCAGTATACTATCAGAAATATTTTTTTATGCTTAGCTGCTTCCAAAGACACTCTCTTATTCAAACTCATTTGTGCGGTATAATGAGCAATAATAAAATCTATTGAGTGATAGGAAGGTTTTAAATGAACTATTTTACATTATTTTATTTCAACTTTGCGACATTTAGAATATAATTTTGAGGATTAGCATGTTATAAGATGTGAGACATTGGTAATATGCAGAATTAACAACCTTAGTATTAACGTTACAATTAAATCACTACCTGTACATTGTATTTTTATTCAGATGCCCCATTTTTGTCTCCCAACCTCTATCTTGTGTGTGATTACGAGAGTGCTAGAACTTAAAAGCGTGGGTCAAGAGTTAATTTGTAAGGCAGTTCAGACATACCAGCTACCTCAAAGACCTTTGTAAAATAGGTTTTATTTTCTTTTTCTTTGTGCACATATTCTCTTTGAATACAGACTCTCGGGTACATGGTTCAAGTTTCAAGTAAATCGGCTGAGTCAAAAACATCATTTTAAATGTAGAAAATGACTGAACATCCTCATTATCGATTTCTGCCTTTAGCAACCTCTGTGGAAGGTTCGGCTTCCATCAGTATAGAATTACTTTTGCTATCAAGTACAATGAGGCATTATTAGACACAGCTCCCTCCATGTCTTCCATTTCTTCAAGTTATTCAACCGTTGTTTACAAATGTTGCTTACTTGCAACATATCATAATATATGTATTGTTTCTGTTGATGAAGCATACTGAAGCAGGCATGTCTGTTTAAGAAACTGGTTTATTTTGAAAAGAAAATAACAAAAAAATGTAAAAGTGGTCACTGAACATGTGCAATCTCAATAAACTTTTCAATAAACTCTAAACATTTTAGTGTTGTTGATGTGCAGTCATATGTGGGATTGAGCCTCCTTCATCGTCACCACGCATCTCATGAGCCCAAGCAAAGCACTTGTGCACTTGCTTCTATTTTCTGCAGCAAGGAGTCATTCATGTCCTTGCTGTGCTGCAAGAACCTTTCATCTGTGCTCTCCAGAATTGAATGTTCAGCTACCTGCCACAGTCTTAGGTGAAGAAAAATAAAAACATTATATCAGAGCCTGATGGTAATATAAATATATCTCAATGTTTGCGTAGCATCTGGTGTGACAGACTACTATATACTCAGCACAACAAGTCCTATCCTGTCTGGCCTGTTGAGTTGAAGATGAGAAGCTTTGAGCTCCTGAGCTGCAAGACGGTGGTGGTGATGGTAGCTCTGTGTTGGCATCAACATTGACGATGGCAGACAACTCTATAAACGACAAAAACAACAAGAGAACAGTGCAGTGAAGCCAAATGTTAAGTGACGTTGGTAAGTGAGCCAATGGCAATGTTAGAAAGAAACATGCTAACGTTAGTTATTGTTACCAAGGTTATGCTAGCTGGCTAGCAAGTTAGCTGTCGGTCAGCTAATATTACCCAAGCAAGCATTGCTACTAATTTCTAACACTGATGTTATGACCGTAACAAATTAGTGAAAAATTAATGGCTCGCTAAACAGCTAAGAAATGCATTGCTGGCTAGCAACAGGGCAAAACATTTGAAAAATAAAACTTACCAGGATCAGTGGAACTTTGAAACAGCGTACACTATCGCCTCAAGCATAGCTGTTGCCGAGTTCAAGGCCCCGATGAGTTGGCATAGCTACTGGTCTGTCGCAAGGACAGAGTCAAGTACATCGAAATGGGGGTTTCTCCGTGGACGACCATTGCTGCTTCTCTTCTTTTTGTCCCTGTGCTCCTTTTTCAGTTTTTTGAGTTTGTTGTTTATTTGTTCAACGTTTCTGTTGTACCCTGCTGTAGCCATCTTGTGCTGTATTGTTCATACACCGGTTTTGTTCTTAAAGCTCCCTCGAGTTTATTCTGAATTTCTGTCGAGGATCACAATGCAAGAAGACAATTTGTCTCCTCCACAGACCACTGCTGCTTCCATTTCACATCATACTTAAGCTCTGTTTTTTTTAAAAAATGGTGATCTAATTGGTCTTGTTGGTCATGATAATCCTGCCCCCAGCCCCTGACGTAAGCAGTTCTTTGTTCTAGACCAGCAAAGTTTGGTGCCGTCTGTAACCAGTTTTCCTGGCCAAGAGCCGGTTCTTTGGCTGACAAAGAACTGGTTCGAGATTAGGCACTGGCTCCACACTGGCCCTCAAACTGCCTTGGTGGAAAAAAGGAAATCATAATGCTGACTAGCTGTGTTTTACTGGACTCATGTGTTGGAAGAGAACGAGAAGCTTTTATGTAACATTTGGTCACATGGTGCTTCTTTGAAATTAAGAGCCTGTGTGTGTGTGTGTGTTTGCAGAGTACAGTATATTCAGGAAACTCAGCTCTAAATGCTCATGATCATTATGTAAAGTGTGTGTGTGTGTCTGAGAGAAAGAATGGTGATGGTGGGGGTTATGCAGACAGGCAGAGAGATATAGCAAGCTGATGTAGCGTCCAAGCTAATTAGAGGATTGCTCTTTTTTTGGCTCATTCTCACGCCGACTCAACCTGTATTAATTGATTGGCTGGTTAATGGAAGTGGAGAAGAGGAACGCAGGCGGGAGGAAGAAGAGGAGGAGGAGGAGGAGGAAGAGGAGTGTGCTGGTCTCAGCTAATGGGCCTGGCTCTGGTGTGTGGAGTAAGCATTCTAGTCAAAGAATCAGCACTATAGGATGGATAGAAAGAAAGAAAGGAAGAAAGAAACAAAGAGAGGGAGGGAGAGAAGAGAGAATAGCAGAGCAAAAATGAAGACTGAGATCAGAGACAGAGAAGCTGACTGTGAAAGAGAGAGAGACTTTATATATTTTTTAATGAATTGCATCAAGACACCAGAGAGGGTAAAACTAAAATTGCTTTGAATACACACAGACATCCACCTGCACACACACAGACAGACACACACGCCAGTGACAATACTGATACAGCTACAGCGATTATAATGGTCCATTCTTAAACTCCTTATACAATTTTAGCTCCTGAAAAAATTGTGGATGTCAGTGGTAACAGTTTTCACAGATTCTGCAGCAGTGTTTACGATGCTGATGCTGCTTGTGGTAAAATCAGAGAACAAATGTAACTGTGAGTATCACTAACAGACAGATCAAGATGTCAAAGAGCACAGAGAGCATTCATTTTAACTGCTGGCTTTCTCAGGGCTGTAGCTACCTTTAAAGAATAACTCGACAACAGGCTGAAAAACAGTTTTCACTGACATCTCTTGTTGAAAGTTTCAAGCCTGTTTCACACTGGTGTGATCGGGTGTGGTCAGAAGTGTGTTTGTTGCACCTGTAACCACACCCAACAGTGATGTCACAGGCACCTAAAGTAGTCTTGTTCATCACAGCGGCAAGTTTGTTGGGGTGCTTAGTTACTCTTTAAGGACACATCATGTCCTCTGTATGTTTTTCTGGGAATTTTGGAAGTTTTTTAACAACCTGGAGGGAATTTATGCACTATTTTAGAGGCTGATTTCAATATTTTTAGTCAGTATTTTTCAAATTAGACTATAAAATTGACCTGTGGTAGTCAGATGTTTGGGAGGATGAACATTAGATGATTGTCAGGGTTTAATTTAAGGGTTTGCATGGGGTGGGGGCTTGGACTCATCCTGACTACGGCCCTGATATGGCTAAACAGAATTAGCCAGCTAACCCCAAAGTAAAACTCCTCAAGTAAAAGTTAGCATTTACTTTATGTTAGAATACAGAGGATAAGGAGCTCATTGGATTGATGTTATTCAATATTTTTTCCATGTTCTGCCTAACAAATGATGTGATAAGAGTTTGAACATATTTGACAAGAAAAGGTATATTTTCAGAGGAAAAGTCATTGAACATGACTAAAAAAAGATGCATAAAAATGTTCTATGTATGATGGTGTCCTACTATAATAGAAGGCCAGTTACTGTATGTTGTCTAACTATGTCCACAAAACATTCTTCCACATCTTAAGTCTTTGTGCCTCTATTTAATGTCATGACTGTATGCAGTGAGTTGCAACCTTCTAACGAATAAGGTGAAACCTTTAAACTTCCAGAAGAGCTTCCACCATAATTTAGGTCAGTTAGTTTAGGTGTCAATTTCTGGTGTACATGTTGATGTAAGGACCATTTTTCACCAAAATATTGCAATTCCTTATATAAGATAATAACCACAATCAGATAGACAGAGAAACTGTGCAAACAGACAGACAATTTATTCTTCCCTAAAATCACCAGTAAATAAAATATAAAACCCTTCACAGACCAATCCAAGTTCCCAAACCTTTTGGGAGAAAACCCAGAATGCTCATTTCAGTGCAGCACAATATGTGGCAACCTGCCAGAATCTGAGGGACGGCCAACGGAAAGGCAAGTCAAGCACATCAAGTCCATATGTTCCAGGATGTCTAATACCCACCGAGGGGCTGTAATAGCCATCCAGTTGGATAAATGTTAAATTTACAGGAGAATCAACCCAAATAAGACTGGTAAATATGCTTTGTTTGGTTAACCCTTTCACAGTGGGTATGGTTTAATTCTAGAGAGGCCATTTCAAAAGACTGATTTTTGGTTCATGTTAAAAATGACTCTGCAACAGAACTGAAGCCATTACAAGAGGTCTGCTGGAGAATCAGCTAATAAGGGAAATGAGAATCATGCTGTAAAACAGAGCTGCCTGGGTACAGAAACATTTAATTAAAAGGAGTCTGAAAAGTTGCTGTATTTAAAGAACAGCAGTTAACAATCTTGTTTTTGCTGACCTCTACTGGTTTAACTCTTCACCTTGCTGGAGTGATGTACAAGTGTACTCCAGGACCTTGTGACATCACTGTTGGGTGTGGTTACGGGTGCACACCCATCTGTGATGTCACAGTGTACTGACACACCCAGGAGTACAGCTCTATATTACTGCAAAAGCAACAGTCAGAGACCTTGAAACTTACAACCAGAGGATTAGAATTATAGCATAGTATTCAAGTAAAATACTAATTTAAAGTACCTTAAAACCATTCTTATGTACACTACTTTATGTAACTTGTTATGTTCTACTACTGATGTCCCATTTACAGCAGGTACTTGTCTCCACAGTTATTCTAAGTAACAGTGTAGATGTTGTCAGGCTGTCTTTGCACATAATCAAACCTTCTTTCTAAAATATCCTCTCATGATGCCTTTTTTTACACCCCTATAGTTTGTGGTAAGTCTTCCTAAAATTCCTCGCACTATTATTACTGTTACAACGGTTACTTTAGATAATGTGTAACTGGAGGAAACATCGTGATTAGTCATTTTAAAGAGGCTGTAGAGTGGCAACTGCTGCTGCACACCATGAGTGAGTAAATTATGACTCCCAATATGCTGACTGCTTAAAGAGTGCAGTCAGGACGATGCTGAGATCCAGTCTTACTTCCCCTAATGCATCTTTTTCTTGTTTAAAATCAGCTCTGTTATTGGGCGAGATGGAGGAAGAGGAGAGGAGAGGAGAGGAGAGGAGAGGAGAGGAGAGGAGAGGAGAGGAGAGGAAAAAGGAGGAAGCTAAATATGAATGATCCACTGTGACATAGATATTCTGTAACAGAAAAGGTGATGCAGTAGGACAGGAGAGAGAAGGAAGGAAGGAGCAGGATGAAAAGGTAGATAGATAGAAGTTAGATAACCAAAGTGGGTCAGCTCAACATCCAGTTTGAATTAAGCAGCTTGTTAACACAGACTGATCGGACATGATGATACAGTCAAGCCTGGGAGATGGACACAGAGACAGAGTTTCTATTTCTCCTGTACAGTAGTTTAATAAAGCAAGGCCAAATGATATTTATCTTTAAATCATAGACAATGTAGGAAATAGATCATGCAGCCTTGTTCTTGTGAGAAGAAACATCACACTAGGCACCAAAGCCTCATATATACAGAAATGAATGACATCAAAATGCATTGTGTTTCTGTTTACATGAGGTTGTCTTGAAGTTCAAATGCTTCTTCTCATACTCTAGTTAGTCATATATGCAATTAGCTATTTCTGTGCCACTAAGTAACTTTGTGCTATGAATATGTTCAACCAATTAAATTATTAAGAGAATATTCCTGGCCACAGATGCAACGTTCCACCTGCAAAAAAAGTAGGACAAAGCAATGATGATCCCAGTTTTGTGCAATTTTTCTTTTCTTGACATAAAAGTGTACCCACGGCTCTGTGCGAGTTCCACTTTGCCCAGAACAAAAGTGTCATCTGTGCACATTTATGAAGCTGGGTCTGTTGAGCTCTGGCCCTCTATCTGGAGTTTTCTTGAAATTAATAAATAAAAATCTCAACACATAATGGTGTTAAATTAAACTATTTTCAACTTTTTAAACTTGTTTTTAGTCCTACATCTACAGCAGGCAGCTAACTGTAAACTTTATGCTATTATTGGTAAGAAGCATTGATTCCCCACTTGTCACATTTACAGAACAACGGTTTTCCAACAAACACCACTTCTCTGGAAGAGAATACATACTATAGGTGTGCACACAATTAAATGATATGGTTGGTGAGTTTCTATATTTTTCTAACTGTCAACAAATCTATAATTAAACCAATAATGAATTTATCTACTTACAGGTATTGTCTGTGTATGGGAAGCCTTATATATCTTCTTCCTCTGTGCTGTAGACCTCTGTTGTTGCCGTTTCTCAACAAACTAACATACCCAAACCCATTGGGACCAAGGAACATGTCACTCACTGTGTGACTCACTGACAAGTTTTTAATAGTTTTTGGACAACAATGGAGTTCTACAGCATATAAGAATAAGATATATCAGGCTTTGGTCACACACACACACACAATACTTGTAAGTATGATGAGTTTATTGTTGGTTTGGCTCTGCACATGAGATTTGTTGACAATAAGAAAAATATAGAAAATCAGCAGCCTAATCCTTCAAGTGCTGCTGCAGACACTGCCAGCAAAATCTGGAAGACAATAAAGCTAAAAACAAATAAAATATTTCTCCCTGCCAAAGAGCACACATGTACTGGAGTTGTACTCTGAGTCTGGAGTTGTAGTGAAGAGGAGAGAAGAGAATGACAGAAAGTTAAGATGGACAAAAAGGAGTTTAAAAGCAGAGCAGGGGAAGTAGAGAGAAGGGCAAGAAGTAAAGTCAAGAGGACAACGAAGAAAAAAAAGAAGGAGCAAAGGAGTAAAAGAAAGGCTGAAAGGACAAGACAGAGAGAAGAGAAATAAGAAAACTAGAGGTGAGGAGGAAGACAACCAAAAGAGGACAAAAACAAAAGGTGAGGAGCTAAAAATGAGATGAAAAGCCGTTGAGAGGATGCACGGTGGTAGGATGAGAGATGTAGAGGAGGCAGGAAATAAGGTCAGATAGGAAGTGAGAGAAGAGAGATAGCGAAATGACAAAAAGGAGACGAGGAGAGGAGCGAGCGAGTGATTGAAAGGGAGAGATAAGGAGGTGGAAGAAGGTGAAAAAGAGGAGAACAGGGACAGGGAGGAAGATAGGGAGAAGGCGAGGAAGGAGGAGGATGAGGAGAGATATGAGAGAGGGAGGGAAGCAGGGGGAAAGTAACAGCCTGTTTTACTCTGTTGCCTCACTAAACACACACCTCCTTAGTGTATACGAATGTGTTTGTCTATGTGCTTACTGTGCTGTGTGAATGTTTGTGTTTATCTTCTGCTACGGTTTTCATATCAGAGATGTGTTGTGAACTTATGATTGTGCATGTGTGTTATTTTTTAGACTTTGCATATTGTGTGTATCTGTATTTTGTGTGTATTCTTGTTCCATATAATAAAGTGCATGTGTGTTATGTGTGTCGGCTGTCTGCATCTTTGCAATGCCACATGTCTATTGCACCTTATCTACATATTATGTGTGTGAGTGTGTGTGTTCTTGTTCTATCTTTATGAGGACCAACTGGAGACATTCAGAGAGAGTACATTTTGGAAAATGAAGGGCATTTTGACAGTCCTTCACTTCTTTAATGGGCTGTTTGAGGGTTAAGACTTTTTAGGGTTAAAGGGAAATTTCAAAAAAATCTGATTTCTATTGGTAATAATGCTGTACTCGCAAAGTTAATAGCTGAAATATGAGACAAAACAAAATCTGACAGGGCGAGAAAAACAAGCAGCTAGACAATCAGACAGGTTGTAAACAAGTCAACAGTTTGGCCAGATTATCTATACCACTTTTTGTGGAAGGTGATCCCACCCGAAATGTCACAAATAATCATCTGTTGCACAGGAAAACTATGCACACACACTAAGTACAACTGTTAACTGTGATTGAAATTTAGAACAGATAGTTTGGGTAGTGATTTTACAGTTTGCCTTGTTTTCTCCTCCAAATATATTAATAATTTGAAGGTTTGTTTACAACCTGTTTCATTGCTTGAGACCGTCCTCCCAAGATAAACAACAAAGTAAAGGTGGATTGATGGTTCTCTGGGCTGCACATTGGTGAACGTTTGTGTGGCCATTGCTTTTATACTTGTATGTAGCACATTTATGTTTGTTTTCGTCTCTGTTATTGACCAGCCTCCCGACAGCAATTGAAACCAGCAATCAACTTGCCTGACGCTCAGGTCTGCACTACATGTTGTTGAGATGTGGAAGGTGTGCACGTTGGCTCCTCTGCAAACCTCTGCAACCTACTGTTACCCATAGCACCAGAGCATATGGTTACGTGTATCTTCGGAGAAGCATTTTTCCAGCTTCAACTGCTTCAGCAAGCTCCCAAAAACGACATACAGTAAGTTCAAGTGACTACGTCTTCTAGCAGCCGCAGTAATGACGAGAGCACCGGAAGAAATCAGGCAAAGGGGACAAAATGCAATTCGGAAGGAGGTTGTTTCCTGTTTCCATAACAATGAAGGTCCCCTAACCTTAACAAAGTAGTAATTTTAATCTGAAATATGATCATTCCCTAAACTTTGGAGACCACGGTACTTTTCCCTTTTCTAACTGAAAATTGTGTCACATTTCCAACTGCGAGTCAGGACAGTTTTTTAAAAACCACAATTACTACCATCCTCTAACTTCTACACTGTGGTTATTATTGTAGCCATGACGACGAAAGTCACCTAACTTAAAGGTGGTAGTAACTTTAACCCACACCATATGTTTGAAGTGATGCAGTAGACATGTTCTGATGATGTTTATGGGCATTATATCAATGAGGGTCCTCATAAGTATAAGTAAAAGTGTCTGTGTGTATCTGTGTGTGTGTGTGTGTGTGTGTGTGTGTGTGTATGTGTGTGTGTGTGTGTGTACAGTAAGTAGACCAGGACACAGAGGTAAACCAGGCAGTGATGAAGTGACTGGATAAATCTGCTCTCCTCATCTCTCATCGGTCCCCTTTTTCCTTCTGTTGCACTCGTCTACCTTTCCTCCCTCCTTTCTTTCGTTCTTCTTCTCCCCTCTCACTCCTGCTCTCCATGCTCCTTTCCTCATCTTTTCTCTTGCATTTTTCCTTCTTGTCATCTCCTTCCCCATTCCTCATCTTTCCATTCTTCCCTCTCGTTCTCCCTCCATCTTTCTTCATCTTTTCCTGTACTCTTTGCTTCCCTGATTCACACTTCCACTCCTGGTCTTACATCCTTCCCTTCTTTCCTCCTTTGCTTCCTCCTTCTTTCTACCTCCTCTCTACTCATTCAACTTTTCTTCTCTAAAAGCCTCACTCTGTCTCCTTGCTCTCTTTTTCTGCTTCATTTTCTTCCTGTATTTGATCTTTTTCTGTCATCATCTCACTTTCTTCATCTCCATTTTTCTGTACATTTTTCTGCATGTTTAATGCTCTTCCATCCCTCTCTCTCCTTCTTTACTCTCTTTTCTGACGTGACTATAAATCTGCTTACCACATTTCAAATCAATAACGGCTAAACTGAGTCACACTCTTCTTCTTCCTGTGTCCTCTTTGTGAGTGAGAGAGAGTGAGAGAGAGCTGAACCTAGGTAGTTATGTTTAGGTATATGAACAGACTAGCCTTGATAAATAAATAGCAACTAAGGTTAAAAACCGAAACTCCATTCATAGTTGCTTACATTACGAGGCAGCAAATGAGGGTACCATGGTCTTTCATGAGAAAACACAAGAAATGTTGCACAGTAGTACAGCTTCCTCCCACAGCTCCACAGTTATCCAAACTTTAGATTTCATCTTCTACACATTTCAGTGTTTCTCCGTATACAGATGTGAATAATGAACTATGTATTTCATAGCATGCATCCCAAGTTAATGGTATCAACATATTAACACATTTCTGACCTGCTTTAAGTAGCTCTGCTTCTTCGACAGAAAGTTTTTGGTTGTTTACTTTGGCTTTGTTGTAAGTAAAAAAAAGATTAGCTGTCATTTCCCTGCAAGTGTGTGTGCAGCCTAGGAAGTAATTGTTATAATAGCATCTACTACTACTGCATATTCACACATGTGGTTTGTATTCCCCTTGTAACTTCAATCAGTTCTGGTAAAAAAAGTGTAATTTTCACACTTTTCTTTTATTTTCTATGTAAACAGCTGTGCAAACTAGTCAAAAAGTACAAAATGACAAAATTGGTTGTCAGTTCCAAAACAATCCATGTGGATGTTTCAAAACCTACAGGCCTTTTTCATAGAGAAAATTTTGACATATATTAGGAAAAGCACAGCTGTTACTAATATTATTGACAAGCTTAAAAGAGTACTGAACAGATTTAATAATGCACTCCTATAACATTGTCAGATTCACACAAGTTTCAATTCCACACACATTCTTCTTCCTTGTCAAAATTTGATGCCTACATTACCCACAATGCCTGCAGTCGCTAGCCTCCAGCAGAGATGAGGAGCGGGCTACAGAGGTCTGGTAAGCTCACTTCTATCACACCCCCAGATTTTTTTTCGTTTTTCAGCCCCAACCGACACTGACACAAGTGGCATCACTTGAGATATTTTTTTTAATCAGAGCATCTCCCTCTGGAGCCACAAAAGGCTTTATATTACTTTTTCCACATATGCAGTAGTACTACCTGTAAACAGACTTTAATGTGTAAAATTGGTGGAGCTCCCCTTTAAGATCTGTGAGGTTTATGTTGCGTACATGTCATACGTAATTACTACAGTAAAACACTGATTACCTGGTAACTTAATGGATATATTATGTTGTCAATGCACAGTATTTTAAACCTCGGCCACCAAAAACTCAGAGTAATGGTAAAAAGAAGCCAACATTGACTAGTGTTTGCTGTCAAAGTAACAGGCTTTTGATACCCAACAGTCCTCCCCAATAGACTTTGTATTGGTATAACATCATGAGAGAGGACAGTCATTATCCTCATGACCATTAGAGGTTGCTTGATTGAAAAACATAAGGATAGGATGGGGAACAACACCTACAATCACGTCAAATAATGGCAGCCCAGAATGCCGATAAGAAATAACAGGTTGCATTTTAAAGTTCTACAGACTTTGCTCTAGAAACCATGTAGTGGGACACCAGTGGATTGAATGTGGTCGAAGATGGTGATGTTCAATGTTTGGGAGACAGTTTGGATTTTGCTCATACTGTAAGTTTTTGGTTTTGTCACATTAATTTAACTTGAGCAGATAAGTTAAATCTACAGTGTCTCAGCGCCAGAATGGGATGCTTTTCTATTGCTGCTGCAGCCATAATTTATCTAAACTACAAGATAGGTGGATTTTTATATAAAAATCTAGCTGAGTGCAGCTTCAATGTGTTTAAAAGCCATTTAAAGTTATAAACTCATTTACTTAGTCAATATATCACACAAGTATAATGCCTATGTGTGTGTGTGCGTCATAAATGTCCCTGGTGTAAAGGTTTCATTGAGAAAAAGCTGAGGCATGAAGGGTAAGGCGGTGCCCTCACTAAATGTGAGTGGATGGCAGCCGGCCAATCACAAAGAGGGGGCGACCCTAAGTGACAGCTAGAGAGAGTAAAGAGCTCTTAAGAGAAAAAACAGAAAGTCATCAACCACAAATTATGCAGTACCCTCTGAACCAATCAGGAAGAAGTACTCCGTTGTTCACTCATTCATTATTACCTTCGAAATAAATCCCCTTAACAGAATATTCAATTATGAGCCATCATCGTTTTGCGTCATTACTGGCAAGTCATGGTCATTCTTAAATCTATCATAGATGAAGCATTGCATTGTGAGATTATTGAGATTTTCCTCCGTCATTTGTTCAAACACCTAAAACAATCTTACTAGTTTTCCATGACAATCGACTTCTTGTGGTCGTGCAAAAAATGAATGAATGAAAATGAATGAAAATGTTTTCTCAGAGAGGCAAAGGAAGAAGTAGCATGAAGTTGATATAATATCACAAAACCTCTTAGGGAGGAGATCAGGCTGGATGGTTGAATCAACAAAGCGTGTGTTTGAAACAGGACACTGTCGTTCACATCTTTGAATGATGACCTTAAAGAATAAGGTGATTTTCTATATTTTTCTTATTGGCAACAAATCTCATGCTTGGAGCCAAACCAACAATGAACTGATCTACTTACGACTATCGTGTGTGTATCCAAAGCCTGATATACGTTACTCCTCTGTGCCGTAGACCTCTGTTGTTGTCCAAAAACTATTAAAAGCACATCAATGAGCCACATCATTGTACTGGGTGACATGTTCCTTTGTTATGAAGAGTTTGGTCACGTTAGTTTGTCACACTTTCAGGCTCTGGAGAGAAGTTATTGACTTTGAACCACATTGTACATTGTAAATAACTTCAGTATAAAGTCAGTAAAGAGGTTGTGACATAAAGCACAACCAGCTAGCTAAGCACTATGAACAAAACCGTGTGACAGTAGAGATATAGGGACAGTGACAGTGTAGATACAACAGGAAGGGAGAGAGAGTTGGGGGGGTGACATGTAACAAAGGTCCTCTGGTTCAAACCACAGATACAATTATGTGGCATGTGTCTTAACCAGTAGGATACTGGAGTGTGCTGAACTTTGCTGTTTCAGATGGAGAATTGCACTAGTTGCTTTTAGTTGTAATTTGATTGAGAAAAAAAATCCAAATCTCCACCACTGCCATTATCTCCATGCTGAGCAGCCCAACCCCAAACACACCACCATCCAATCAAGGCCTTCTGTCCAAGCAGAGAAACGGCTGTGTCATTACAGGACGATAGCTGTGACTAAGACTATTAGCTAATTGATAGGCTGGCTGTGTTGGCCACTGCTGCAGCTGGCCTTCCAGGCTGACACAACAAAACTAACACAACCCGCTTATGCCATAATCATTTCAGACTCCACAGTATACTTGTGAAGTTTTCCTTTGAAAGAAAAAAAAAAACCTTTAAGAGTTTCTGACTGAGGCTTTTTATTCCTGTGCAGAATAAAAAGAAAATCATTCTCTAACATTTATGTGTTGCACTTTAATTTCAGGAGTACATTGGAACTCCCAGCTCAGAGGACTAAAAGTTGCTGAAAATGCAAGCCTGTCTTCACCAAGCCAAAATGTGAATGCGGTCTAATGGAAATGGTATGGATGAAGCAGCCAAATAATTCCTCCTCCCACCAACCCCTGCTGGGCGAGAACCCAAAATCCTCCACCTCAGAGCCCCCCTGGTTTGATTTAGAGCACTTCCATTGTAATAGTAAATAAAGTGGAAATAGGAATTTGTTTCTTAGCACTGTGCTCATACTCTACATTTCACCAGATGAATATAAATATAGGAGGCAGGTCTTGTTAAAAGAACAACCGGAATGGACTCAAATGCAGGGATCAAATGATCAAATGTGTGATGGATGTCGTATCAGCAAAGTGTTCAGCACAGTATGACGGTGTGTATCAATGCATGGAGTACATGTATTTCCCTGTACGTGGTTTCGGAGGGATATTTGCTTTAACTGCTGCTTTGTGCACAGTTTCACTCCTCAGAGAGAGCGAACATGTTCCCAGTGGATTTCTCCTCATTAAAATAAAGAACGAATCAATGATTTCTAAACCTTCTATTTATCCAGGAAAGGAATTTGCTGAGCAGTTGTGCTTTTTTCTGCAGAAAAGCTTTGCAGTCTTTGCTGCACACATATACTCTTTACCACATATTTGAGTAAGGAATATTCCCACTATAAGTAACTTTACATTTTACTTTCAAATATGTGGTTTATGTAATTGGCCTGCTTTGGACTGATGTTAAAAACTATGAAAATACTTTGTAACATTTAAGTCTGTTGTAGAGTGTAAACCCAATACTGATTAAACATTGATTAGATAAAAATCTGCTGAGAGGTAAACTGCTGAGAATAACTACAAGGAAGAAGCAAATCCTACTGAAAATTTGAATCACAGCAGGTTAAGAGTCTGACATTGTTGTTGCTTTTTCAGATAATTCCAATGTTTATCCCCATATAACATGACAGCAGTACATGGTGTTTGTGGTGTGAGTGTGAAGCTGTGTACAGTGTGCATATTTGGTACAGCATCAGGATGATCTGAGCAGTACTCTACTGACACTCTGTGGTCACATGAGGTACTGCAGATAAATTATCCTGCATTTCTAACATAAACTCCCGTTATTCTCAACTATATTCTAATGTAAACCCTAAAAAAATCAGCACTGGTTCAGAAAATTAGGTGATTAACCAATTAGTTGCTGGTTATAGCTTCTTGAAAATGAGGATAAGTAACTTCTCTCTGTTGCACTTTATTATATTGGTTTTTTGATCACTGTTCAGGCAATATATGCAATCTGACAATACCACCTTGGTGTCTGACAACTTGTGATAGGGATTTGTCATCATTTTTTGACTCATTTAAACTGTGGGAGTGATAAAACAACTGAAAAAAATCACTAAACTAACAAGAAAAGTGATAATTAAACACAGCCAGAAGTAACCAAGACTGTAAGAACAAGCATTCATCATATCATTGTACCATTGTGAGAGCATTTATTTATTTTGCACCATTCTATTTCATTTTATTTTTTTAGCTTTTTATTTGTTTTTCTCTCTCTCTACTGCTACTCAGTTCTATTATTTATTCAATCTTTATTAAACCAGGAAGTCTCTTGAGATACATTATTTTACAAGAGAGACCTGGCAAAAAAAGGTAGCATAAGATCACATATTACATAAGAACATATATCATTACTTTACATCAATCACACATAGCACAGTAAAACAAGACCTGAGTGACATGACAGAGAAAAAACTTGACCTTTAAAACAATTCAATTCCTCATTAAACCATTTTTGAGTGGGATACTTGAATGACTGATGTGAAGTTACTGTTTCCAGATTAAGTTTATCTTGCATACTATAAAAGTGCTGTTTTACCAATTTCTGAGCAGATTCTATTGATCTAGATTATATGGTCTGATAGCTTTTTACAAAGGTAAATGGAAAGTTTAGGGAAGTACTAAGATCAATATGTAATCAAAATATTATGTAAATCACCAATTTGAATTAGTCTCTGAATTAAGTGTGCTGTACAAAAAAAAAGGAAGTTAGCTCACAAAAATGGACAGTACAAGAGCACACACAGCCACATGTGTTTGTGTCTGCTGGCACCTAGTGGTCAAACAAACATCTGCAGTGATTCATAGTTATCTACAACAACCTAAAAACACATCAGTTGTCAGGGTGTCAATGCTATTACTGCGTATGTGTGTACAGCACTCTGATAACCAAAATCTCCTCTCTTTACTGCTCTGTCTGTCCTCCATCTCCTTTTTCCATCACTTCCTCATTCTTTACCATCAAAGCTCACTCTCACCACCTCTCTCTGTCTGTATTTGACCTCCTCTTTAACCATTTTCTGATATCCCTCATCCAGACATTTTGAACTTGTTTGTTCTGCCTTAACAGTTATGTTTCCACAGTTATGTTTCCTCTCTTTCATTCCTTTGTCTCTTCTCCATTAATTTCCCTTCCCTTCACCCACTGTCAGTTTTCTTCTGAAGCTAAAGGACGTTTGTTAACCTGAATGTTCCTAGGCTACAGGCTGTTTGTTTGTACGTGGTTTCAGGTCTTAAGCCCCTCTGAATATGTGACACAGCAAAAGCAGCTAATTAAAAGCAGTTTAAATGGTGTGGTGATATGGCTAGCAGTGGAAGTAACCTTCTTGGAATAATGTGTGAACTCTCCAAAGTAAGAATAATGTGCTATTTTCCTGTTTTTCCCATTCTGCTGACATTGAGTGAATGCACAACGTTGGCTACCCCATTAAAAACATCCTTGAAACTGGTTTTCTAATCCTTAAATCAAAATCAGTGTGTATGTGTGAGTGTGTGTGTAAGCACAGAGCCCACCTGCGTCAGAGTGTGACACATTGGGTCCTCTATCACTTTGCTGTTACAAGCCCACAGACAAGGAGGTAGGACTCTGATTTATTCTCTTGAACACAAAATCAAACACACGACCGATAATGAGATCACTTCATCACTATCAACACAAGGGGGCAGCAGCTTCCCACCTGAGGACTCCCCCAGCAGCTCCAGCAGATGTGTATGTGTGTGTGTGTGTATGTGTGTGTGTGTAGCTCTGGGTGGCTATCAGTCAAAGAACCATCAGACCTTTGATCAAACTGACTAGCTGGTGTGTGTGTGTGCGTGTGTGTGTGTGTGTGTGTGTGTGTGTGTGTGTGTGTGTGTGTGTGTGTGTGTTTGGCAGTGGGCAGGTACAGGGTGGAAAAAAGGAAGGGAAGTGGGGTGAGTCATTGGGGATTTGGATGTCAGACAAGACAGGGGTCGACTGACAAAGAGATGAGGGCTACTATGAAGTAAACCTAATAATCTGAGACTGTCCTTACCAGACAGGTGACACCATTCATAATTCATTCAAACACTTAAAACAACCTATGTTTACACTGTCCTGACAAGCGACCTCTTGCAGTTATGTAACAAAGCAAAGGCAGAACTGAGGAAAAAGCTCTTTGGAGGGAGCCTGAGGTGGATGGTTGGACACACAAAGCATGTGACATCAACACAGGAGACCAGCAAGAGCAGCTGAGGATGATGATTTATAATAGATGATAATAAAATATAGAGTGCTTAAATTAAGAAGAGAAACTTCAAAAAAGAGAAAAAGAGAAGTCAAAAAAAATGAAAATGAAGGATTCAGTCATCCTCTTCTATGGGTTAAAAAGTAAACTGTGACTCCTATGGATTATGTTTTTAAAGAGAGATAGAGAGAGAGAGGAGTCTTGTGGGAACATTTTGATGTATAACGTGTGTAAAAAGTGAAAACTGTAGGACTGAGAGCAGTTTCATGGTCACTTTAAAAGAAAAGCTCACAATTTTTAAAGTCTGTCTTTAAAGACTTGTCAGGTTCCCATATCAACACTTAAAGGTTTCGTCTGAAGAGGTTTTCTTTGTTGTAATCCTCAAATTCATAGTGGTCAATAAAATATTGCCTCCAAATGCGCTTTTAAGTGATTGAAAAAGTCCTTGTTCTGTGCAAAAATGCATTCCAAAGTTTATCTGAAGCTAATATGATGCTTCAGTTGTCAAATTAGCCAGCTCAAGTGGATATCTTCAAGACTTACAGCCTTTTTTATTACTATTCCTCCACTTCAGCTCAACAGGGAAACATTGTCTGAACAAACACTCTCTAAAAAGACTTAAACTTGGAAGATATCCACTTGATTCGATTAATTTGAACGGCTGAATTCTTATATAAGTTTCAGATAAACTTTTAAATACATTGTTGCACAATTGGAGGACTGTGCATTTTGTCCCCCATAACTTACATTGAAAGTGCATTAAGAAAGGATCTTAACAGAGGCGAGTACGAACAGAAAGAATGATTACTGTGAGCAAAACCTGTTTTCAGTGTTCATACAGACACCTAACGATTGTTTTAAGACAGACTTGAAAGATTGTGAACTTGTCCTTTAAGAAGGGCTGACTGCAGGAGGCAAGATGTCATAGAGTTCCTTAGTCATTTCAAAAGGTTTTTATACTGACAGAGTGCAAAATGTTTATGTAGCCAAATAGGACATTATGAGATTAAAAGCACTTTATGTCGTACTTTTTTAAGTGGTAATTAAAAAGTTCTTTATAGAGGGTAAAAACATAAAAAGTGCAAAGTGTGTAACTTCAGAGCAGGAGACCAACAGGAGCAACAGAACATGATGATATATGTGCACAGAGGGTTTAAATTATTAAATCATTTTGATAGAATGAAGTCTTGTGGGAACATTCTGATGTAAATAAGTAAAGATTTATTTATAAAGCAGTTTTCAAAACACAAGTAAAGTGCAAAGTGCTTTGCATTAAAAGCATCGAAGCAACATGATGGTAGTACGTAAAGATTTACATTTACAAAACAGAAATAATATCAGCAAATCAATTCTACATAACAGCAAACATCAGTTTAAAAAAGTATAAGTGAGTTTTGGGAAGTTTTTAAAAAGTTTTGGTAATCTGATACTAAACTATTCCAAAGTTTAATATCAGAGAGCAAATGTTCAGTCTCCCTTCACCTTAAAGGACCAGAGTGTAAGATTTAGTGGCATCTAATTTGGTTACAGATTGCAACCAACTGCATACAGCTCCCCTCCCAAGCGTGTAGGAGAATCTACAATGGCCGTGAAGCTTGCAAAAGGCCCTTCTAGAGCCAGTGTTTGGTTTGTCCATTCTGGGCTACTGTAGGAACATGGTGGCACAACATGGCAGCCTTCATAGAAGGAGATATAAAGGGCTCATTCTAAGGTAACAAAAACACGATTCTTATTTTCATGTGATTATACACTGATTAAAACATACTTATGAATATTATATTCCATTTCTGCCAATTCTGTTCTGCTAAATGTCACTAAATTCTACACACTGGTCCTTTAAGTCGAGCTCTGGGATCATCCAGAGGACACTGGTTGGCCAATCTGAGAGACTTTACTTACTTACTATATGAACACAGTAATTCAGAGATGTACTCAGGGACTTCACCATGTAGAGCCTGATGTATGATTACCAAAATTTTATATAATGTATATATAAAATGTATAAAAGATGTATAATATCTGTGTAAAGAGTGGAAACTTCTGGACTCTGTTGCAAAAAATTCACCTCATAAAACCCTTCACTGATTTAGAAATTTGGTTACTTTTACACTTACTTTCAAACTTTTTCTAACTTGACAGAATGCCAAAGCTATAACAGTTATGTTAATAAAGCCTGCACAGTCTGTTTGAATAGAAGTGGGTGTGGAGCTCTGGAAAATATATCACTTTTCATAAAACCATAGTTGAAAAAAAAATGTCCACAATGTGTTTTATAGACGTACAAGAAAGTATCCCCTTTTTAAGTGTAATTAAAAGTTGCAGCAAATCAGAATACTAATTTTCAGATGGAAAGAAGTGGAGGGAGGAGACAGATAGAGACGCAACGGTGAACAAAAAAAAGAGAAGATGGTAAAAAAAAGAGGGGAGGAGAGAAGGGGGGATGAAAAAGAGAGCTGAAGAGGAAAAGAAGGAGGGAAGGGTGATCAGTATGCATGAATGGAGATTGGGTGAGACAGGAGGCAGAGAGACTGGGAGGATATAGTACCAGTCAAAAATTTGGACACACTTTCTCATTCAAGGGAATCAGAAAGTGTGTCCAAACTTTTGATTGGGGGAGAAGAGAGAGAGGAGAGGAGATGAGAGGATTGTCAGATGAATGGAAAGGAGACGTGGAAGGAGTGAGAGGTAGAAGGAGGGTAAGTATTAAAATGAATGATGTGCACTCTGCAGTCAGAAGTGCAGCTGGCAGCAGAGTGGCGTCGCCCAGCCAGCGAAACAAACTGACTGATGTTGGCACTAATACAACACAACAGAAAGACAGTCACTGAGGGACAGACACAGAGAAAGAGACTTTTGACTTTCTGAAAATATGTCCTCTAAACGCTAGTCACATTAAGTCAGAAAGACTGACAAAAGGAGACAAAAATTTTACAAAATACCTTTGTTATTGCAAAAACATTTTACATCAACTGAGTGAAAATTGTTTTAGATGTCCAATAAGAAATTATGGGATTAAATGCAAGCATTGCGCAGACTGCAGCAGTAGGTTTAATTGGTGAGTTGCTTAAACGAAAGCATTGACAAGCAATTTTTTTTGTAAGAACGTGTTGGATCCACAACATATAAAGTTATAAAATTGAGAAAATGCCAGAGAAAACAATAAGTTATGGGATGTTTTAGATATTTAGACTAATGGAACAAGATACACAGTGATAGTGGCTGGACGACCGAGCAGGCCAGAAGGGCCAGCAAATATAGTTTGGCCTAAGCAGACACAATGTAGATGTAAGCCCCGATTAAGCAGCAGAGTATCTGCTCAAAGGCAGTAAAAGTACATTTATATGCTTATAAATGGTCTCAATAACTTTGTAATTTTAAATCTTATATTCTTATGTTGTTTGTTAGGTTGACTTTGTAACATCTGACAAATGGAGACAAAAATTTTACAAAATACGTTAATATTTGTTACTGCAAAAGTGTTTTACACCAACTGAGTGAAAAATGTTTTAGATGTCCAATAAGAAATTATGGGGTTAAACACAAGCATCGAGCAGACTTCAATTTATTAGGTTTAATTGTTGAGTTGCTTAAACTAAGGCACTGACAAGCAATCTTTTCTGTCAGAATGTGTTGGAGCCACAATTCACATACTATCCTGGGTTTTGTTTGTCCAGGTACTACAGTTGAAATGGAGTCATTCTGGCATATTTTGGCCAATTTTGGCTAACTCTGGCATATTTACACCAATGCTTTTTAATGTGCACTGCCCCTGTTAAATAAACCAATAAAAAAATAAAGTTAAGTCAAGATTAGAGAATGGCTTGGTAGATTTATGATGGCACAGCTTAAACTCTACCTAATGATAGGTCAAAACCTCATTTACCATCTGTACTGGGCTTCCATAGGATTGCTCACCCAACTTTTGGCACCTTTCACTTTGTGTGTTGATAGATAAAATCAAGTAAAAACCCAAAAAACAATGACTTTCTTGCCATACTTGTCATTTGTTTGTTTAGCCAGTCGCATTGCTGTCACATACTATCCTGAGTTTTGTATGTGTTTAATATTGTTTTGTTGCATTTGCATCTGCATTTATGGTTTATTCAAGACAGAAAAGTATTTAAGGTCATTATTCACCGTTTATTGATTTAAGTACTGAGTTTCTTGAGTTATAGATTAGCTTAGGTTGTAACTTACCATATCCACCATGCTTTCCAGGAGACAAAAGGGGGAGGCACTGAGCTACTTCCTGATTTTAAGATCTTGCTGACATCACCAGAGATGGCATGGGTTAAACCAAGTATGGGTTAGAAATAGATGGGATAGAAATATGGTTCTGTCTAGATAGATTGGAGGGCCTATATTATGTCTCAACCCAACCAGTCAAGGCAGGTGGCCGCCCACCAAGAACCGGGTTCTGCTTGAGGTTTTTTCCCGTTAAAGCAGGGTTTTTCCTTATCGCTGTCGTAAAGTACTTGCTCATGGGGGAATTGCTGGGTCTCTGTAAATTAAAGAGTATAGTCTAGACCTGCTCTATGTGAAAAGTGCCCTGAGATGACTTTTGTTGTGATTTGGTGCAATATAAATAAAATTGAATTGAATTGAATTGAATTTAAGGGGAGAGTTGTTGGTTTGAGAAATAGCAGAAACGAAAGATTTCATGTCAGTGTAGCTGTGTTAAGGTAAGTTTTATTATGCTTGATTTCATTTGTTAGTCTCTGAGTCTGTCTCTTATCACTTTTCTTGACAATCTGCCAAAGCTTCCTCGCAGGTAAAACTTTGTTTTACAGTAAGACAGCAAATAATTGTAAACAGCCAGAAAGAGTTTCATTTTTCTTGTTTCCTATCTTGTCAATTGTCTTTTCAACCCAAAATCCTTTAGGTTTTAATTTAGTTTACTTTAATTTAATTTTTTAAAATTGTATTACATGCAAATGAAAAGATTAGCTTTTTGCCCATATCTATTCATATAAGAAAATGAACAGAACATTAGTGGGTCAGTGATGATAAATAAATACTGAGTAAAAGAGAATGGGCAGCTTTACATTACCGTGCTGTAATGTCTCTTAACTTTTGGGATTGTATTAAAAACAATCCTTTCATCCCTATATCTAAACAGCATGTGTGTATATAATACTATAGGTCAAGGCTGATAATTAGTGTGATTACTGCAAGCAGTCATACTACTGTAGCAGTTTGCAGTTTTTTAATGTAAAGGTTTTTTTATTGAATTTTATAGAAAATACCAATTAACAAACAAACATACAGACATATACCCAATGAAGCTGTCCCATTGTTGTTTAACCATATCATTTTTCCAGTTCAATCTTCCCAGCATCTTTTCACATGCAACAGTTAGAGGAGCATGTTGATATTTTTTGTTTTATGTCTTTATTTGTGTACAGACATGTTCAGACAGACTGCACTACTTGTTTAAGTATTTACTTTTTACGTGACTTTTGAATGTTTAATTATCTGAATGTGCTCCATGTTTTGTTTTTTCTATTACTTTTTTTCTATTAATTGTGTATAAATGTTTAGCATCATTCATTTAAAATGTTAATAAAGTGAGACATGATTTGAAAGAAACACCTTGAAGTTGTATAATTTGTCTTAACATTTTAAGTCACAATTCAAATAGCTGTTTATTCACTGTTATCAATACTGTCAATGAGGAATTATGTCAAGTAACAAGGTTTGTGGAAAAAATAATTAAAATTTAAACTCACTGTAATCCTCACTGTTAGTAGTCAATTACACAATAGTGTGTTGAGTAGTATGTTGTACATTTTGCAGTTTACAGTAAAAATCTGTAAGTATGCCACTTGTAAAAAGTGCAAATTAACAGTAATAAACCCTGCAATCCTTTTTGCAGTATTTTGCTGTAGAAGTAGAGAATAACAGTTTTATGCTGTATTTATAAAAGCAGCAACAAGCTGTTAATTTCAGCAACAGCAAGACATCATTAATTTTGCAGTAAATTAATGGCAATCCTGCATTTGGTAAGCAGTACTTGGGGGGCCTGGAAGGCAGCAGTTCATTGCAGCTGGTCCAGGATACCCCCTTACCCGGGGGAAAGGGGGAAGGCAGCAATTCACTGCAGCTGGTCCCATTTTTGTTATGGGGAAGTACCTGGGGGAGCGTGGGAATGGTGGCCAGGGTGCTGAGAAGGCAGCAGCTAGCTGCGGCTG
This sequence comes from Thunnus maccoyii, assembly GCF_910596095.1. Classification (NCBI taxonomy): domain Eukaryota; kingdom Metazoa; phylum Chordata; class Actinopteri; order Scombriformes; family Scombridae; genus Thunnus; species Thunnus maccoyii. The sequence goes on along the minus strand of NC_056534.1, from coordinate 6,220,911 downwards.
GTCCAAGGTGCCTGACCAATAATTGTACCCACGAGCTCAGGTGTGATCTGGAAGGCTGCAACTCACTGCGGCTGGTCGGGATTCACACAAACCCTACTAGTGCTGGCCAGATAATACTACTACAACAACAACAACAACAACTCTCAGCGTGCCATGAGAACTACGCTGTTCTCATGTCCTGTGGGTCCTACAGGTCTCAGTGTACCATGAGAACCGCGTGATTCTCAAAATATACAGCTCTAATGTTTTAATGCTGACAACATTCACACTATTGTTCTTCAAAGGTTTATTTATGATACAGGGCAGGTGTGTGGAGACACAAAGTAGGGCAGGGCTAACGATGCTAGATGCAGGGCAGGTGTGTAGATGGGCAAAGCAAGCTCAGGAACATAGGAGGGAACAAGGCAATAAACCCAAATCCCCAGAAAACACAAAACTCTTCATAATACACCGACCCACATGGAACCGCCACAGAATAAACATGAATACAACTCAACACTACCCAAGCAACACTACAATCTCTCATCTGCAACAAACAAAACTAAAAACCCAAACAAAACACAAAAAGTCTAAAAAAAAAACGAGTCCATGACAGAAAGTCTATGGGAGGAATGATTGCTGGGTGGTATCTCAAAAACTACAAGTGCTAAAGTATTCATACTACATGGACAGGTGTCCCATGTGGAAATGCTTAACATATTAAAACATGGGACCAATAGCACCACCATGTGGTCAGTCATTATGTATTTTACATAACTCATTAATCGTGAGGCGTATCAAAACAATATTTGCAGTGTGTTCCTTGGACAACACTGATTCAACTGAAATAGGCCACGCTTATTTGCGCCTGGGAATATTTTCAACCATTTAGGATTTTTTTTTTTGCTTCTTTTGGCACATATTTCATCTAATCTTCACCAAACTTGGTAAATACCGTATGTCGATGACCCCAGACAAAACTTATGAGCTCATTTCTGGGTATCACTTACCGTTTGTCTGTGATTGGTTGCCAAACTTTTGAAGGTGTAAATGATGCCCTTAATGGGCCAGAACTCTTCAGTGCTACATTGGATTGCAACCAAATTTGGGAATGTTGTACATAACGCCACACTGCACAAGTGTGGCATTATATTATAACATGATATTGTCTTTAATAAAATGAAACTTGGTACACAAGTTCTCCATGAGAATCTGCACGACATACTGAATCATGGCACCAATAGCCCCACCCTGTGGTTGTGACTAAATCACCACCATACTACTTATTAACTGCCATATCCCTTAAATGTAAAATACCATGGTAACCAAATTCTGCAAAGTTGTACAGATGGGGATGCTGAACAAGTGTGCTGTATTTGCAGCAATGCTTTGCAAGTTATTTCAGCTATCAGCATTCACACGCATTTTCTAGTGTAGGAGTGAAATAGTAATATGGAAACAAAATTGTGTACACATAAGTTTAGAACATTCTTATTGAATTGCTAAACATCATCTTGTTTATACATATTTAGTGTTTACAATGTTATGATGATATTCTGGTGTCAGTCACTCTAACAGGCAGTGCTATTCAGGCAGTTCATAGGGTTCAGAAAAGGTAGAGCAAGAAAAAATGGAGAGCAAAGAGAGACATGCAAAGAGAAGGAAATTGCAGGGATCGAGCAGAAGTTTAATGGCTTCACTGATCTGGGTTCAAACAGACAGTTATATTCCTTCTCACACACGAACATTGCTTACAATAATATCAAGGGGAATGTTGCATGTAAACACAGATTTTACAGTAACAAGGTTACAATGCACATAAATGCACCATCAGATTTGTTGTGCATGTAAATATTCTGAGTCATGCTGTCACTGAAATTCAAATTTACGACGAGGCTGAAAACAGAACAGAAGTAACCTTCTGACCTGCCTTCTTCTAAACAAGTTTGGCTCCACAAACAAACACAGGCTGACCTTCTCTAAACCCCATACACTCTTTCACACTCTCTCACACTCCCTCCCTCTCTTCCTCTAAGGACCACTCATGCCAGACGCCAGGTCTGACACTTTTGTCTGGTTACGCAGGGGACAAATATAATTCACTATGTATGTAATATTTACATATTATGCACCTGAAATGAACAAAAAATATATGTGATCTCCCCACCCCACAGTCACACACACACTTTTAAAGATGTGTGTGTTTCTGTACGTGAGTGGGTGGCGGTGTGTGTGGGGGGAAAATTGAGGGGGGGGTTTGGTGTGGGATTTTGGCAAGTAGTAGCTTTGGCGTGAGGACACTGCAAATGGCTGCCATATTCCTCTGAGGAGAAAGAGGAAGAGAATCATAAAGAGACAGAGGGAGAAAGAAAAATACAGAAAAAAAGAAAGAAAGTTTTGCTTTTATGAATTTTGTTATGACATTTACACCACCCTCACCATGACATCACTTGACTCAATTGTTTTTGTGCCTTTAGTATCACATATCCTTGTTTTGCTGTGTGTCTGTATGTATGCATGTCTCTATAATTTATTTGACATTTTCTTTTTGATATTTTTCAACCTCAAAAAATATAATCTTTCACAGCATATAAAATAAAACTGCAGGCAACCAACACAACTATAAAAAAAACTCATTATTTATTTATTTATGTATTCATTCAAGTTATTTACTGTATATAGTAACTGTATGTTGGCTAATGTGTGAATATCTTTCCAATACAAACTGCTACTGCACTTAATTACACATGAGAAATGTAATGAGAAAAATTCAATTTGCAGAAAGGTAACTCAACTTAGAGAGTGATACCGTCTGTCCTTGGTGACATTTTGTGCGCCACATATTCATTCAAGGGTGAAAAATAGTACCAGTCAGTGGATTTTGATCTCTGGATTCTCCTCTCCATCACAGAAGTGTCACAACGACAGTAGGTGTGATGTTTTTACAGGGTAGGAGACAGCTGATTTTATAAGCCATGACTGATGTCAACCCCAGTACGTTTACCACCACAGGCGTCTTTGATTAGAAAATTACATAAATGTACTTTTCTTGTCCAGGTGTCTTAGAGGTAACTTAAAAAAAGACCTTTGTGAGGACCAAAAACCAAGAAAACATCTTGATACACACAGAACTGGTCTGTTAGCACTGGTAATTTTATTCCCAAATAATGTTCTCTTTGGAGGAGTAGTTCCTGCTACATTTACTCCTTGCTGAAGGCAGGTGGCTTTTTAATTTTTTAAATGTCAGTGTTTTAATGCGGTCTCTCACTCTAATGACAAAACGTGACGCAGAATAGAATGAGATCGAGGCACTTTTAAATTGCAATGTCAACCAGGAAATGGCAGACTGATAGACCAAGTTTATTTAAACATGAGTAGTGCAGAGGTCCTTTGTTTTTGGATCATTTATTGTCATTGGAAACATAAAGGCCTAATCTCTTGAGCATGCCTCCATGCTTGGTTAGTCAATACATGAAGAGGTCAACTCTTCACTCTGACCCTGGCTTTGCCTATTTTTGCCTCATCTTTTCCAAACCACAGGCTTTCTCAGCTTACTGTGACCTTTAGCAATGACACGGTTTGAAAACACATCTACTGTAACTGAGTGCAAGCGGTCGCAAAGAAGTTAAAGAAACAGGAGAGTGACTTTCGAGACTGGCTTACTGTAATTGGGTAATTGAAGATGTTTCTTCTCTCTTCCACAACAACCTACAATAAAGTCACATGGTTAAGCCCAGACCAATTATATAAACAGTCATTAATTCTTTCATGACCTCTTGTAGCTATCTTTTTATGCAGCCCCAAAACTGACGAAATGCTGTAAAAGGTCATCAGACAAGTCAAAAATAAAACTAAATACATCAACAAGTAATATCGTTAGTTAAATAATTCAAGTGGAGTGTAAGATGAAATTCTCTTTTACCCTCCAGTTGCTAAAAAGATTTTTTTCTCCCTTTACTAATAATAAGATGGGTTGTGGAAAATGGTAATGGGGTCAGTGCTTGAATTCAAACCTTCACTGTTCATCACATCGACATTCTATATTATTCCCCAGCTTGGGAAAAGCCCAGGATTAATTTTCTTAGTTCTGAAATATCTGGTTAGCCAAGCAATACAACCTAAAAACACCACCAGCATCAAGTCCATCCTAATGTGCAGTTTTGAATGCTGGCAGGAAACCACCACTGAAAAGGATTCCACAATGGATGCCTAAGAGGAGGCTCCTTGTGGCATCTTCTTGTTGCCAAACAAGATCACAGCCCTGAAATTGTACAGAAAACCCAGAAGCAAGAAGATTGGCAGATGGGACCGCAGTGGATGGGCCGTGTGTGTCGAATGGAGGCAGACTGTATCCCATTGTGGCCTTATGTTCCAAAGGGGATGAAGAGGAAGTAGGTATACTACATCACTGAACTTCAATGTATACTATTATCTTGTGTGTATTATATTGATATATATTCATATTATGTACAGAGATTTCTAACATTATTTAGAAGTTTAGTGTTTGCTTGGTTTGTTTTTAGTCTCTTTCTTGTGTTGCTGTAATACCAATTTCCCTCCTGGGGATCTCATCTTAATTAACTAATCTGTTGTTCAGTTATTCAGTTGTTGTTATTCAATTGATTTGATGGATTTTATCTTTTTTATTTTGGCTCCATATGGAATCTCTGTGCCAATAATGAACTCACTGAACTGAACTGGTGCCAGAGACAGCCAGACAGCAGAGACAGGTGATGCAGCAGGAGCAGTAAACATGCTCTCAATCACAATTAGGGGGGAATAATAGCAGAGGACAGATGAGCTGCTGCAGCTATTGGTCCTGATGCAGTATATGCCATTTGGGTGTGATCAGCTAGATGGCATGAACTTCCTTAGATACTGGGAGGGCATTAAAGGAGAGGGAGTGACAGAAAGGGGAAGAGGCAGACAGACGCATGGGACCAGAGGGCAATAAAATCTATCTAACCCATCGGCAATCTTTCCATCCATGGATCTACTGGATGACAGGGTAAGTGGGGTTTTAACCTGTCATGTCTCATAAAAATCAGGTTAGCCCCCCCAGGCTTCACTGACACACCTGGTCTGATCTGCAACTGGGTCAGCAGCTGTCTGTCTGCCTGTCTTTCTGCTTGTTTGTCTGTCCGAAAAAAGGAAAAAAAAAATAAAATCACAAGGCAGTGTGAAGTCTCTCTCTGTCACCTCCGTTACAAAGCTCAGGATTCGACAGTCTCAAGGACATGGTGCCTTGTGACGGGAAAAACCAGGGTGGTAAGAGAGTCAACTGACTCAACCACGTGGTGTTGTGAACAAAAAGTCTGCAGCTTCTCAGTGCAGCCAAACTCACTTTCATTTCACTGATTACTTCCTCCTCTCTGTTTGAAGGTGTGTTACTCAGTCAAAGCAGTTGCTGCAGTGTTTGATTGCAAGAAAAACCTGCAGACTCACGATTGAGAAATACTGCCCAAAAAGCTCATTTCCATTCTAAAAAATATATATAAGGCAGCTATAAAGAGACTAGTTTTCATTGACTGCATCTTGATAATATAAGTCATATAATATTAGGTGCTAATTTCAATGTTAGTAGCATTAAAGTCCACCTCAAGACTCTGAGTTTCAACAAAGTACATCTAAAACCTTTCAAGCACTTCAAGATGATATAAAAAACTGAATTTAAAGCTATAATATGTAACTATTCCTCATTAAAATGTCTAAAAACAACTGGACCTATGCTATATATTTTGTTGAGTTGTGTAGTTACATTATCCCAAATGTTTCCAACTATTTTCAAACCCAGACAAATCCGTAATTTTAATCAAAGTTACAGTCTGTTTCATTTGGTTGCCTGTCAATGGCGTCATACCCCCTCTACCACAGAGTATACGCGTACAAGATGATAATCATTTTGTGGGCATGTGTCTGCGTTGTGGTTGTCTGCCACAATGGCATCTACCAAAGAGTATACACATACAAGATAATACATCAGTGTTGTGGTTGTAAGCCAGAAACATCAAAAGTCATAATTTGACTTTTAATCGGTTTTAAGCCACATTTTTACAATTAACTTTTTAGACCTCCCTCAGTAGTTTTTAAGTATATCTTTTAACCGGATTAAAGATTTTAGTCATCGAACATCTGGATCTTAAGTTGTCGGAGAAACTCCGTCTTTTGTTATTGTTTAGACTGAGAGACCCCCAGCAGCAGAAATTACATATTGTGTTTTTCAAAAGATTGGAGGTTAAAACAAAACATTTTGATATTTTAGAGTATATTTGAAATCAAATTGCATTCATAAGTTCTGTACTTAAGTCTTTTGTTGCTTTCAGTTTTATATTTGATTATTAAATCTACACATAAGTCTATTCTTGTATTCTTGAAGGAAGTATTCTCTTCCTAAGCTGCCTTTACAAAACTGTTCAAGAATGTCAGTGCCAAGAAGCATCTTTCCTGTTTGTGCTAAGTGACTGACGTACAATCAATGGAGACACAGCTATTGATTTTCTTAGTTGTTTGAACCACTTTTGTACTAAAAGCTCTAACACCATTTGGACATGATTTATTGGTCTCAAAATGAATCCTCCCATTTCGTCTCTTAGACTAAATTACCATTGGATGCACTTTCTTTGGGAAAGTTAAATTCTACTCTTCATCCAGGGGTTGAAATTTAATCTCACATACGAAGCACCAAGAAGAAACTTTAGCCTGTTCTTCTGTTTGTTTTAGTCTCTTTTGGCTCATTTGATCACTCAACACACCAGCAAAGTAAATCAACTCTGACAAGATTTGGAAACTACTATCAGTAGTCTTTGTAAACCCTCTACATCATATCCCTGTTGGGAAGTTTCAAATTGTGACCATTTGTCTTTTTTTGATATAAATTGTCATGGTCTTTTGAGAATGTTTCACTAAAAAGTAAAAACTGTAATCGATACAGTTGTAATTTCACCTTTTTGGAGCTGCTTTGAAAACGAGTTTTGTAAAATGCTTCTTTTTGGTATTCAAACTTACATGACCCACCACTGCAAAGCAAAGTCCTTTCCGATGAAGACTCTCTACGCCACATGTTTGATAATTATGATTTGGATGAGTTGGGACCTTGTTTGATAAGTGGTAAATGGCTGAATGTATATAGTGCTTTTATCAAAAGTGCTTTACAATGTTTCTGCTGCTCACTCACCCATTCACGCACACATTCACACACTGATGGTGGCAAGTCACCACATAGGGTGCTGGTGCAACCATTGAGTGTGATTTGGTGCTGAGTATCTTGTCCATGGACACTGACATGTGGGAGGAGTCAGGGATTAAACCACCGACCTTCTGTTTGGTGGAAGACCCGCTCTACCTGCTGAGCCACAGCTGCCCCGTTTGGACAAGTAGATCCCAGATATGATTACTGAAGTTAGTGCTGAACAATAGTCATTCTGTTGTATGGCTCTCCCACTTTCTCTAGGTAACCCGTACAGAGTCCTGTGTTCAGTAGGTAACAGATAAGCTGAAGCTGAGTGTTATTTACACATTGTTTTCAGCTCCGGTTATGTTCACAGAAACCCTGTTTGTCATATTTTTACCTTAACTGCAGTTTAAAGCTTTAGTAATCAAATGTTTAATATCAATATGAATAAAACGACTACATGTAAAGTGAAAGTTGTCTCTCGTGGTGACAAGACCCCAAAAATTATTATCAAACTCTGCAGCTCTATGGAGCATTTTTTTCAATCTTTATTGCTCTGTTGATAAGATTTGAAGACTTTTGATATCTGCCATGTTTGCGTTGATTGACGACTCGCACTGAGTCTGACAATAGTCGCTATAATTCACTAAGTTTAATGTTACTTAATAACGATATCTGTCATGTTAGCGTAATTTAGCTAAAGTAAGTAGTGTTTCTGAAGTAGAGGGGTGTGTTTCAAGAGCGTGAAAGGCAACACCCCACACTCTTTATTTGGAAGGTCCTGGCTGCAAACGGAAAAGATGTTTGCAACCAATGGCAACCAATGGTAACCAATGGCTGACGTCACACCTCACACACCAAAAAAATTAAGGATAGAAATGAACTTCAACTCCCAAGGAGCATTTGGAAATAAACATTCACAAATTCTGTCGCATGTTCCACTGACTTCAAGTAAAGGCTAAAGGCTAAGGATTACACTGGGTTGGTACATGATGTCAGAAAATGCAACGTAATGCAATGTTGTGAATTTGCCAAGGCTCTGATCTGTGTGTCAAACTGACGAAAAAAACTTGACACAACAAAGTTAGAATTTTTTAAAAAGATTCCCATAACCTTAAAGGTACCAAGTACCACTAGTGGTTCAACGGAGCACTGTTTTTATGAGCAGGTCCCTGTTTTGTTTGCATCTTGTGCATGTGCATGAGGACGTAGTCAAACACGTCTCTGGTAACAGTTTCACGCTATTCCATAGATCAACATTTGGTGGCAGTAACTGGCAGCCAAGGCAGGGAAAATGAAAGCTGGATGTAGACAACGCAGGTTCCGAATAGCTTTCTAAATGTTTTATGAGGAGCACATTTAGGATACATTTAGGATGTTGGGTAGAGACTCGGAATGTTAAAATAACTTTAACCGAAAAAAGACTCCAGAGTACCCTTAATCTATCAGTCTGAATGTTAACATAACTTTGTTTGTTACCAAAAAAGCCTCCAGAGTACCCTTAATCGTTCAATTATAGAAAGTGAACTGTACTCACTCCCACTGCTTCCTCCTGGCTTGTGGTGTGTTGTGCCGCTTGTGTGCCTGGTGGGCCAGGATGACATCACGGTGGTCCACCAGTCCTCCCCTCCGGCGGATCAGTGGGACTTTGGGGTCATTGTTGCTGGTAACCAGGGACATAGAGCCCCGGCCGGAGCGAATCCCATAGCCACTACCCCCACCGATGAAGGGCACTTCTCTGTACTGCTCCACCCGGACGTCATACACAGCATGATAGTAGGTGGGATTGGGGCCCACGCTGCTCCCACTGATTGGGGGTGGGGGGCAGCGCAGCGGCCGGTGGAGGCCCTGAGAGGAGGAAGAGCAGGACGATGTCTGGGGCCACACCACCGAGCCGCCATGGTCCTGATAGAGGGGGGACAGCATGGAGCTGGAGGAGGGGGAGGCAGGAGGAAAGGTGGTAGGAGGTAGAAAAAGAGAGGGTGGTTATTGGTGGAAAAAGACAGCAATTAACTAATTGAAAGAACAAACAACATGTTACACTGGATGCTGCACATTAAGGGTAATGAAGTGAGCAAATGAGTGAGTGAATGAATAAATGAGTAGGTTACACTGTTAGTTCAACACTTTGTTGACTATTTGGTAATGTCATTTGTTCATCTATTATTAGTCATTTTTAAAAGCTTAAGCACATCATGACCACACTTCATGAAGCTACAGTATTTGTATTGGTAAATAAGGGGACATTTCAAGTAAAATACATTTAACCTTGAAGACAAATCATTCTAATAGCAAATGATTCAGTGAAATCTGGTAGTATTGAAATGAAAAAATGGAGTTGCTTAAATGAGAATGCTGCATAGTGTAGATAAACTACTCAAGTTCACAGACAAAGGACACAATCCGCTTTTACAAATAACTTTTAAATTAAAATTTGCTTGACAGAATATACACTGGTCCCTGGGGAATCAACCAAGAACTCATTTCATTATATTAGCTGCAGTCCAACAGCTATACTAAAACTTACAATAATAAAGCGGCTGACTTTATTATCGCGTTATTGGCTGACTTTGTGGAGGGATGAATCAAACATCAGTGAACTTTCGTTAAATCGGTGATGAAGAATCTGCTTTTACAGTTTGTACAGTCACAGAAGTAAAGGATGTGATGAAGCTCTGGAGAGGAGAAGGATAGAAATAATGAGGGATTTGAAGGGTAAAATGGGGAAAAAGAACAAGAAAGTTGTGAATATTTGAGTTTTGGTTAAACAGGAGGTGCGGGTGAACGAGTGCGGCAGGTGAACATCAGCTAAAAGATTCAGGGATCATCCTGTTCCCAGGGCCCATTTGCCCTAATATAATTGTTCACAAGACACACTCTTACTGAAAACTTAAAAAGCTGGCATTAGCACTGGGATGAAAAATAACAGATACCGTCCCATAAGCCACTAAAATCACCCGCTACAAAGCTTTAATAGCTTCAGCATGTTTGAATTACAGTATCGCTTATTCAGCAACTCACCCAGAAACACAATTTTTAATGTTATTTACAGAACAACTGTGCATTTCTGTTGCAAGACTTATGGACATTTACGCCACAAAAATCTCATCACAGATACCTATGGCGTAGTTCAGTACTGGATTTTACCCATTGATAGCATCACTGTAATAGATGTATTTTACATGATCAGACCGTATCGTGCTTTATGTATATTCTCCGTAGTTATCGAAGTAACACTCGTTCATTCATTTTGTGATACAGAGCTATTGTGAGAAGGTTTGTTTTGTTTGTGCCTATCGTGGTGAGCAGAAGGTTTACAGTGCAGATGGCTTTGCTAAACGTGTGTTACCGAAAAGAAGATTGCAGAACCTTTCTTAAACTTATCAACAATTTTCACTGGAATCAGACACTTATAGCTACAATGGCTATGTGAGTAGACTTTGTAGCCCTAATGCACTATATAAATCCATCTTAATTCTCTGTTGGGCATAATATTTAAGGAATTATGGTGTTGTTTTCAATTTCAAAAATAATTTAATAGAGGAAGTATATACTGTATATATCAAAAATTTGTTTAGATATAGATTGTATTCTCACTTTGACAACTAACCAAAGCATATTTGGGTTGTATTGTCATCAAATATCTTAGCCGGTAAAGTCGTGATAATGGCTGGAATTGTTGGGAGACACTGAACTCCTTCATGTTCTCTCCTCTTCTAGTGTATTTTAGCTCTTCATGAACGGCAAGTGAATTCAAGGTGAGGACACGCAACGATCTGTCCTGATGTACATGATCTGTTCTTACAGGTATTAAGGTGTGTTTATGCCCCTTTTACTCATCTTCCACTCATGAAATTAAAAACGTTTACTTACATGTGCAAAGTAAGGTCTCAGGTCTACTGTTTCTCATGTAATGTAATATGTGTTTATGGAGTGTCAGACTGTTATGGCAGGATAATGTTACACATCTCTTCAGCCAAAACATGAACAAAATATATAAATTAATTTTGCAGTTTTCAACAATTCAATTGTCCTCACTGAAACTGCAGGATGATTTTTGTATGTAAAAAAAAAAAGTAAAATAATGTTTTTTGCCCTTGGTAAAGAAGAAACAAAAAAAGAGTGAGAAAAGGTGAAGAATATGAATCCATACAGAAAGGGGCGCATTAATAAACCAGGCATTCAATAAAAGTACAGAGGGCAAACAACAATGAGAGGTTTGGATAGAAACGGAGAGAAGAAAAGAGGGGTGAACAGGAAGATGAAGGGGAAACACACATTAAACGCCTGCAAAGAGTAATGACGCTAACCTGGCATTTTAATTTTTACTACGTAATTGCAAAAAAAAAATGCTCCTGGTTTATGTGTGCATGTTTCCAAGTGTGTGTATGTGTGCACAAACGAATTGGAAACAGCGTTTTTCTCCACCAGTTATCTGCTGAGAGTGCATTACACATTATTTCTCCCTGACATGGTGTAAAGCGAAAACTAATTCACACAGACAGGTGCACACACACAGATTTACGCTCACACACACTGCAGGTACAATGATGAGACATACTGCTATGGTAAGGACTTTGTTGGGTGATTGAGGGTGTGTGTGTGTGTGTGTGTGTGCATGTGTGCCGCAGGGCTTGAATAACACACCACAAACTCAGGACCATCCACATAGCACAGTGCAAGGGCAAACTGTGGTACTAACAAGGACACCGAAGACTGACAAAGAGGTGGAGAGATTATGAGGGGAGACAGAAAGGTTGATGGACAGATGAAGAGGAAAGACGAGGGTGAATGACTGAACAGATGAGGAAGAAAGGGAGACAGCTACGGAGGGCAGAAAAGAGTGAGACAGTCGGGGAAGTGGGGAGACCAGGAAACATGCGACCAGCATTTACCTCAAAGGCACAATTGTATGATGGAGAGAGCACTTTAATAAAAGGTACAGAGGCAGCAAAAGCCAGCGGGATGAGAGAGAGAGGGTGAGAGAGATTAGGGGACATGACAGATGAGTAGAGGAAAGACTAATTGCTGAGAGAGAAAGACAGAGCAAAGCCATGCAGATGAAGCAAAATCCTTTTCTCGCTTTCACTCATTGTGACTCTCTTTCTCCCCAGCAGAGGAGACAAGGAGGCTTCTGCACCTCTGGTTTAGCAGGAAACTACTACAACTCTACGTACTGTAGATTTACAGCACAGAGTATTAGTGAGAGAAGACAACCGAAGCCGCAGCCACTGCCAGCCTGCATGACAGACTGTGTCTTGATGCTGCATCTGCAACTGGATAATTCAACCATTTACTTTCTTTTAGACTCCCTGAGGCTGAGGCATAGACCGTATATAAAGCTGTCAATCAATGCACACACGCCAGACTTCAAAGCTACTATACATCTTCAAATGTTATTAATGGAGCAATAATATCCAAAATGACCAGAAGCACACTTATCAGAGGGCCTGAATTTACCGATTGAGTCCATAATGATTCATTCAAAAACATTACTGACTTATTATTTCTAGAGAAAAGTTGATGCTTTTTGATAGGATTCAGTGGAAGCCAGCATCTAGCACTGCACTTCTGAATTGGCATCAGCCTCAAGCTGTGGTAGTTGCTGCTTGGGCTGAGGACTGAAGTAGCAACCATGGCTAAGTGCTGAAGTCATTATAAAAGTGCCTCAAGATTAGTGCTGAAACAATCAGTTGATTAACTGATTATTATATCAACAGAAAATGCATCCAGTGTGTTTTATAATTAAATGTTCAAAGAGCATTGCAATTCTGCCTGTCAGTCTGTCTCCGCTTCCTACACCAGTTAAAATGAACCAACAGGGTGTCTTTGAAATGACATCATCATACAAGAGGAGGCATCTTTACAGCGGCGGTTAAATTCCCAAATGAGGATCTATAGTTTGACCACCAAAAACAGCATTCAGAGATTTTATCTGTATTGCTGACGACGCTTTTACTTTGAATGTGCAATGTGGTACCAGCCCAGAAAACATTCTTTAGAGATGAATCTCTGTTTAAATAATTTATCAAATAATAATGCAAAACATTTGTAGGTTCCAACTTCTTCAATGTGAGGATTTTCAGCTTTCCTCTTTGTGATATCTTATCTGAATCCCTTTGAGTTTTTTAAATGTTCAGAAAAATGAAAACTTCAAAGATGGCTTCTGAGAATGTACACTGGGTATTTATTCTTATTTTTTGACATTACATTCAAGTGAAGGTGAACTAATTTAAAATTTGAAAGCAGTTGAGGGATTGCTCCAAAGACTGATAAAATAACCCTAATGGTGGGGTGCCCAGCTATCAAATAAAAATGTCAAAAAAAAATCTTAAAAAAACACCTGATAATGTCATCACGGTTATCTTAGCTTAGCTTTACAGACTACAAATATGTAACAGCAAGGCGTTGTTATAAACAGGGGGCATGGAGTTTGACTGCACAGTTTGAGTCTAAAGAAAGATGTTCTTGAGTTGCATTATGGGAAGTGTAGGATCATTTGTCTTTGGAGCTTGACCAAGCAGCAACCTCCAGGGCTGTAAAATGAAGCCAATGCGGAAGTGCCAAAAACTGCAGTTCCTCGAATGGCCACTTGAGGGTGGCTCCAAAAGCGAGTCATTCCCATAAACCCCCATGTTAAAATGCTCAACTTTACAGCAGAAATAAACATGTTTACAGCCTGGTATAAAAAACGGTTTTGGTCTCTATAGCTAATTTCCCCTTTCATGACAACTTTAACTCACCTGTTTAAATTTTATTAAGCTGTAAAGTTATGCATAATGAAAGACATGGCTGCTTTGAGTGACAGGTCCGCCAGCCGCTAGGTGGCTTATTTCAGCCATTCGGCCTGCCTCTTTGCCCATTTTTGATTGGCTGGGAGTTAGGCGGCGTCACGCACTGCCAAGATGGCGACGGCCGGAGCGGCTCACTTTGAGCTTCAAAACCGCTCCTCAGAAAACAACATGTGACGTCACGGTAACTACGTCCATATTTTTATACAGTCTATGAGCTTGACGCATACATACAGGGACCAAGACTCAGAAGATCTTGGCGCCTGCTGCACCAATTTTTCTTTTTCAAATCTGTCTCTTGTGAGGCCCTTAAATTTAAGTGCAATACAAAAAAAAAAACACTGGAGTTCCCATTTAACGGACCATTTAATCAATAATGAAGTTAATCATCAGTTGCACATCCTCTATAAATAATGTTCCTCTAATGTCTGGTTAGATGCTGGTGTCAAAAAATAAAAATAAAAACAGATGTAATCAATTTAATGTTTAATATATGGCTTAAAGGAATATTTAATATAGATGACTGAGTCTATTCTCTCTTATGTGTGTATGTATGCACTGGGGTTCAGCGTGTTGATTCATTGTAATTTCTTTGTCCCACCACCTTCAACCGAGGATCCACTCTGCTGCCCAAATTGGGATTTTCTAGTGCCAACAATGTTTTTAAATGAAGCTTTGTAGCATTCCTATTGTAGAATAACTGATAGTTTTCGTGTTATGAAACTGTTCAGTTGGTAATTAGGAAAGAATATGTTATCACACACATAACTGCATAAATTCATTCAGCCTGCTGGCTCCTGATACAACACTGACGTCAAAACATTTAATTTCCAGCGTGCTATTTATAAAAAACTGCAGCAGCAGAACATAACTCACCCTTTGTTAGTAACAGTGATTAAACTTTTTCTGTATTGTTTCCAGTATTCTGTCCACTCCCCTTAGCTGACTAACTATAAACGTGGTAATACTAGTATGATCATAATCATAATTTGATTGACTTGCAAAGCTTGTCAAGAAAAAAGGGAGAAGCATTTTGATTTGGTGCATTTAAGAGGGACAGAAGAGAGAAGAAAGGGGCAAAGCCTCAAAGTCACCGAAGCCGGGTTTGATTGGAAGGTCACTGATCTG
The DNA here is from genome assembly GCF_910596095.1 of Thunnus maccoyii. Taxonomy (NCBI): domain Eukaryota; kingdom Metazoa; phylum Chordata; class Actinopteri; order Scombriformes; family Scombridae; genus Thunnus; species Thunnus maccoyii. Next base: position 6,205,842 of record NC_056534.1, on the reverse strand, counting down.
AATCCCCAGGCAGCCCAGGAAAATCTGGAAAGGGAAAGTGGATGAGTAAAACCTTTTTTTTTCTACCCTTGAAGCAGCCCCGAGCGGCTATTTAGACCATAATTTCTCTAAATTTACTGTGAAAAACACCTTTTCATGCATCCTGTAAAGAGTAGGCATTCAGCAGGGGAGGAGCTGACTGGCAAAGGTATTTTGCATGTGTAAGGTCAAGAGAGGATGTTTTAAATTACAGCTGAGTGCTGATCTAAGTGCCTGACAGCATGTTGACAAAATAAGATGTCCACTAGTCCGTAAGATATAAATATATGGCAAAATAATAGAAAATAAACAGCATAAACCAGGATGCAGAAAACTGCAGATGAGCTGAAAATCTTGGCCAAGAAACAACTTTTACTTTCAGAGGAAAACTTCTACATTCAGAGGAATAACTGAAACGCAATAGATTGTTTTCTCTTTTTCATCTGGGTGATAGCAGTGATATAAAAGTCCAAAGTAATCATGATTTTCCAGTTGAATGTAATGGAAATGTAAGTGAATTTGAGTGCAAGCGCCTCAAAAGCAGATTCAATGTGCTGAATCAGCCAGAGCCAACAATAAAGGGTCTACTGGTGCCATTAGTGGGGGACACAATGAAAACTACTGATGGCCCCGCCACAGACAGTCAACAACGGCCCAAAATTACTAAAAACTATCTGGTTCAGTATGTTGGGGATGGACGGGGATGACACCACGCCAATCAATACTCTCAACCTTGATAAAAAACTTGTTACTTTGTATATAAGCCAGCTGCTATGTTCGTATTTCTTATTAAACAACAATACCAAACTGTCAAACTCTCATTTGCTAGCTTTTTACGTTAGCTAATTACGTGTTAGCTACCTGCTCCTGTCCTGGCTCAACATCTTTTCCTCCTGTTATCACATGTAAATGCCTTTTTCCTTGTGAGTAACTACTACATACAGAGAAAATAGCCACGTCAGTGACAAGGACTAAAGGTAGGTTACCTTTATTGAATACACATATGTAGCTCTGAGCTGTAATAGGGAGGTTTCTGTTTTTTCAGCACCAATTAAGCCGTCCTCACACCTTGTAACAAGCTTGTTACAGTCTGCTCCAGTTGAGAAGTTGATCGTTGCCCCCAGCCCTCAAAAAAGGATTTATTTTCCCCTCAGTGGCAGCAAACATAAAAATGGAAGTTACTGTATCTTATCCTGAGCTCCCTTTTTTAAGATGCTAACACACTAGCCTGTTGGACTGAGACAGTTACATGCTGATACACTTCAAGTAGAAACGTGTTAGCTTAGCAACAGCATAGCTAAAGACAACCGATAATGCAAACCCTTTCAGACGGACTTACAGGTAACTTAGCTAGCTTGCACATGTTAGCCAGCCAGTCTACTCTCTGCCTGCTAAAGGCACTACTTAGATTGTACAGTCTTCAGCTGCATCCAAAATCAGTCCCTTGTTCACTCATTCACTATGTAGTTGACACTCTAGTTTACGTTATAGTGACCAGTAATAATTTAATGTCCGGTGTAGTGTTACATGTGTTACAAAAAAAGCAACACAGCGTATTGTGGGATCGTTTGCAGAAAGTAATGTGTATGCCATGGACATCTTTGGTTCCATTGTGGGAATATTTGAGGACAATAGTGCATAATTGAGAATTTGGAAACTCAGATAAAATGATGGACAGTATAACAGGGAGTGACTTAGGACACTGTCTTGAAGAAAGAAACACAGCCTAACCTCTTCTGTAAATTTAATTAAGTATTGTTGTGACTCTTTACAGTTTATTTCTTTTGATAATATAATATTTGATTTAAAACATAAAATATTATTTTTTGATATTTGTAATTGTATTAAATTAAAATAGAAATATTTTACTATTATAAAGAATAATATTTTATTATTTATTTGCCATACACTAAAAGAACTTTCAACTTGATTGTCTATTTCAATTTGATTTCAGTATCACTTTATAATAAGGGTGTAAAATTAACATTCATTAACTAGAGTAATTAATCATATAAAGTCAGAGTGACATTTGTCAATGGTGAGCAACAGGAATTTAAGATAGATTCATATATAAAATTAAGTATTACTTAAGTATTTTTTACCCTTATTACATTGTTAACAATATTGTTATCAGTTTTTCTACAAACAAAAGCTCATGCCAGCAGAATAATATGAAAGATATTAAACACATTGACATTGTAGACATGGTGGCTTTAATCAAGTATACAGCAAATAGAAGTCACTTGCACAGAATTACACATATTATCTTTAACATGTGCTAACTGTACACTAAATGATGCACACAATGACTGAAACATTATATATGAGCAAAATCAACAACTCGCCCCACAGAAAATGTTTTCAAGAAGGCACTGTTGAACTGAATAATTGAGTGGTGAATGGTTAGTAGTCTACAGATCTGGCTAAAAAGTTAATGTAATATCATCTTGTGACAAAAGCCTCATTTCAAGATAGCATGATTTACAGCATTCAGCAAGTCACTCACTCAAATTAGACATAAACAAACCAGACAGCCAGTTGGACTGTCATTCATTTGGCAGGAAAAAATTGATCCAGCCTTTCAATTTAGCGATCAAACACAGCCACTGGTCTCCTGATGTTCTGACTGTCTGACTGCCGCTGACCTCTTTCTGCCTGTCAACCCCCACGACACTCTGACCTCTCAGGTCACAGCTCCCCGACTGCTGCATCCATCAAGGAGCAGGTGAATGATAACAAGCCGTACCGTCTCTCCTCTCACATCAGCTATTAGGCTATCCTCAAATAGCACCTGAGAAAGTGTCTTAATTCTGCTTTGTTTTTGTTGAATGTGACATCGACAGCTAAAAGCTAAATACTGCCTGGAGTCAGAATTGCTCATTTTCAAGCAGGACTACATGGATGTGTAATACAGAGTTTCATTCAGAAAAAGGTGTCATATGGTAACAAACATAACAAACATTTAAATCCATTTAACTGAGGTTACTGCCAGACAGGTGGTTCCCAATGCAGTTTAGCTGAGCTTGCATTGACACAATATCTTTTTGAAAAATGTGCAAAATGTGCTTCTTTTGGACAGATATTAGACCAAAGTCATGGAAGTCAGCTCTATCCAACAACAAATGTTATGTGAGATCATGCAGTTCTGTTATACTGTATAAGCCTCGTGCCTGTGAAAATATACAGTATTGTAAATTTTGTGTACAACAGGGTCTGCGGACACATACACTGTATTCCCTATCCTTGGTCCTATTCTCATTAAGCAGCCGCACACACAACTTCATTTTTTAAACTTTTTCTTGTTATAACTCTTCTGTTGCACTTTTGCTGCTGTTTGCTGGTAATATGCTAATGCTGTGTGCAATGACAATAAAGTTTAATCTGATCTAATATATACAAACCCCTGACGTACAGCAGCCTTTTAATATTGTGTAGCCTAAATATAATAAAATATATATGCGTTAGCTGCTGCTGGCGAGTGGCTATGTTATATTATTTGTGCAATAAAATGTGCGTCTCACATCTTCAGAAATGTCCCAGGTGGGAACATTGAGGAGTAAATGTACTGAGCTAAATGAAGTGTGAGAGTGTTTCTCTTGGACCACTGAACTGTGAAAAGAGCAGTACACATTTACAGAGTGTGTGTGTATGTGTATGTGTTATCCAGACCTGCTTTGTGTACAAGTTGGATGGTTAGGATTCTTGAGAAACAAACCGTTTAGTAATACCAACCATCTGCCCGTATTGTAGTTATCAAGCAGGAACCTCCCGGCAAATATGTTTCAACAGCTCCGTCGTTAATTAAGATGTTGAACCCTATTAAAGAGGACATATCATGCACATTTCCAGGTCTACATTTTTATTACAGGGCTCTAGTGGAATATATTAGCATGATTCACTATTCAAAAAACCATACCTCCTTATTTATGTTATACCTGCCCTGCTGTTGTAGCTCCAGTCTCTTTAAAGCTTGGGAGGATACATGAACAAACAGTAGCAGTAGGTTCTCGCTTCTTTTTCTTGTTCTATACTCTAAATGGAAACTTCTCAAATACGTCCATACATGTTCGAGCCCAAATGTGCAAGTGGACAATGTGAACAACCCACGGAACAACTTCGGCAACCAAGACTACAGACGTCAGTTCAATGGGGAAGTAGAGGTAACTTTGAAAACAAAGCATTCGGAGCAGGCTGAGTAGGCTTTTGAGTTTCAGGGAACATTTTACATACCTTCACCTAATGTTTTGGAACTTTGACCATGTTCAACTCATGCATCCTACATTACAAAAGTAATGACAGAAAATCACAAAAAGGATGTTATGTCCCCTTTAAATCCCCATTTTTCAACCGAATGTAATAATTGGTTGAAAGAAGATCACCCCACCACTGCGCTACTTAAAAACCAAAAGATGTCTCCAATTAACAAATGGAGATCAAGTGATTTGGCTTTGGAAAATATAATCAAATTGTAAACTGTCTCACAGTGAGTCACTACACTAGCTCTGGACATGAATAAAATCAGCTGGCAACATGCTGAGATCCATTATTCTAGCAGAGGTGGCCAAAATTATGGGGCGGCAGAGGAGACAGAGGTGTTACTGGGGCTTATAAATCTGAGTTACTGATGGGCACACAGAGAGAGACAGCCAAAGGTAGAGAAAATTGATGTGCCACCTCTATTCACAAAAATACAAACAGAGGCATATGGCTGCTGTCCGCATCAGTGCTCGGCTGAACCCAGCCAGCGTTTCACAGTGGAAGTATTTACTTTGGGTTTCACCCAAGGGTGCCACGACACACTGACTCACTCTAGCTTTCATCCGACTATTGCATAAAAGCCAGAACACAGGATGCTGTTTACTCCGCTGAGCCCGGTACATCCATGACAACCACGTTTGATTTGCGTCATACGCTGAGTGGCAAGACCTACCTGGATCACAGAGAGCCAGATCTAAACAGAGGAAAAGTAAGCCTGTCATAGCATGGTAAAAAAGGTGCAAAGATAAGTAAATATAATTCAAATAAAGTATTTACGGAAGTATTCAGAAAAAGCATTCAGATCCTAGTAAAGGTAGCAGTAACGTGGTTTAAAAATAAGTCTAAATTATCAATTCAAACCATATTTAAAAGTCAACTAAGCTAAAAGTACAAATGATTTACCAGCAAAATGTACTACATGTATCAAAAGAATGCCCCCTTTCCAAGTGATACGTGTATTATATTACTGGTTTATTTTTAATGATGCATTCGTGAGCAAGTAGCATTTTAATGATGTCAAGGTGGAGTTAATTTTAGCTACTTTAACAACTACAGCAGTCATGATAAATGTAGTGGAGAATATATATGTGAAGATGCAGGCAAGTACAAGTAGAAATTTAGCAAGATGGAATTACCTCAAAGTACCTTGAGTGATGTATATTTGATACTTTCCAATGCTCATCAAAAATACAACAAACTTTATCCAGACTATAATTTTAGCTATTGAAAAAAGCTAGCTTTCTTTTTTCATGTTAATGTTATACATCTGTAAACCCATTTTAGATTGAATGTTTTCTGTCTGTGTATTATTTCCCTGTCATTGACTTTGTCCAAGTCCATTTTAAATCCTACAGTGTGAAGAACGTGATTTCATATGATATGATTTCATAACATAGTGACGGTACTTATGAACACAACGAGTAATTGGACAAATGAAGCTTTTAGTGCGAGTTCAAGCAAGAAGACAACTGTCAGCCTATTTTGTCATCACATTGAACTCCGCCTCTCAACTTCTCCGTAATCCAATTATTCCACCTCCCTCTGCGCACAATCATCATCTTAACCTCAGAATATTTAACCCACCTTACTTGTTTTGTCTCTCTCTCTCTGCTTTCATTACAATCTATGCTGCATCACTGCTTCACCCCTCCACCGCCCAACCGCCACCAGTGTCAAGGCCCGGTCTATGGCTTCTTTGCGGGGATCTCCGATCGGTTGGTATTTCTAGGGCTCCATCGCGATATATCCATTTAATCAACAGGGTCAACACCAAAGACTATCAAATAAAGCTTCTGAATTCATGTCAACTTGTGCCTCCCCTGATTGAAATATAATTTGTCTGTGTGTGTTGTATCGGCCACATCAACCGACGAATATACGTTTAATACCGTAACGACGCCTGTGCAGTCACTTCTGGCAGTCACTTCTCTTTAATTCCACCTCTGCAAGCCACAAAGTGCATTTGTGACTCATTGAGCTTATCACCCCACAGTGGATCAGACCAGTGTGAACTGCTGACAAAGTAGTAAACTGCTTCAGACGTCATCAATCAAAGGATTTTTGCAGATACGAAAAGGACAGATGCAGTGGTTCAGACGTCATTGCTTTGGAATATTAAAACATGCCTGGAAGCAACAGTATCAGTCGTAACATCGCTATAGGCCGACGTGACGCTGACTTGATCACCTTCAATCAAATTATGCAGCTGGCAGCATTGTATCCACCGCACTATCTGTCTATTCATACTTAACGCTTATCTTGTTTATCTGTGTTCGTCCCCGTTGCTGTTGATTTTTCATCTTTGGCAACTTCTGCTTATTGTTAGTTTAGTTTGACAGCTACAGACTCTGACAGCTCCACTGTTTCGTCTCATGCCAGTAAAGCCCTATTCAGTCAAGTAAAGCTGACAAACAGAGGGATAGGGGAGGTGGGAATGAGATGGATTGATGGATAAAGGGATGGAGGGATGGATAAACAGAGTACTGAGACAGGGAGGGTCAGAAGTGAGATGACCCAGAAGCAACAGGTAAGAGCGCAGGTGTGAGATTGCAGAGATAGTAAACAAAAAATACAAACACACACACATGCACACATCTGTCAGAACAACTTCAGTCCTTCCTACAACAAGGAAGAAAACCTCTACCTCTGTAGCGACTGAAGCAGGAGGAAATCTGCTCCCTGTAAAGATGCGATAACATTTAGATCAGATGATGTTACGTTGATGTCGGGTTCGGGCCAACACAGGCCAAAATAGCAAAAGGAAAAGAGAGAACAGGGAGTATTTTTGGCTAAGAGGTACAGTAGCACTTTCGAGAGATCCGCACATAGAGATTTTACATAACTCACTCATCCAATAGCGGATTTGACACTCTGCTGAATGTCTACAATAATAGCCCCGCAAGAAAAACCTCAATGTCTATCACGATGTTGACCCTCTCAGCAGGGGAGTTGAGGGATCTGAGAGACTTTTTTTTATTCTTCAAAGCAGGAGACAGCAGTAGGAGAGCTGTTTGTTCTTCGTATGACTACAGGGTGGTCTCAGACTTGAAGCATTGGTACAGTTTGACTTGTAGCTCTTTCATCTTAAATATTACATTTGAGTTAGGGGTCAATAGCAGCAAGTCTACAAACATTTGTGTTTGTCACTTTACTTTTCTGTTTAGGACTCTCTGTCCTAAAACTATTAATAAAAGCTGGGAGATATAAAATCACCTTTGTGACACACCTGAGGGATCTAAAGAAGTTAAAATGCCCTCTTCTGTCAGCCAACTGTGGCTAGGAGAAGACAAACCTTATATAATGTCTTCTCTGAAAATGCAGTGATGCTGAGATGGTATGAAATAATTTTGGTATTGGTTACATGGCTGTCATTGTCTTCATGCTTCTGTTGTAACTATTTTTTTTAGCACAAAGAAGATCTGTCTAAACACACTGAGCCTGCAGTTATGATCTCTTCTTTCATGTACATGTAGAAATACACTTTAATCCAGATAAAATAATGATAGTTTGACAAAATAAAACGGCTACTCCTCAGCCGATACAATTAGCACGCTGAGCTATCTCTGTGACAACCAAGCAAACTGTATCTGCTGAGGGAGACCATGAAGGCTTGAGAAAAACCTTGACCTTGGACCTTGATTTAAGATTTTTTTTTTGTTGTCAAACTAATTATTATGGTTATTAACTCTGACTGATATACATACAATAACCTTGACCTTGGGCCTTGATTTGTGATTTTTTTGTCAAAGTAATTCTTAAAGTTAACTCTGATTGCTATACATACAATGAAAAGAATAACTATTTCTATCATATCTGATCGACTTATTTTATTTGCAAACAGTATTTTAAAAATTAATCTTTTATTACTTAACAAAATTAGATCAACAATTTTAGCTTTGTTTTGCAGGATTAGAGTTCATTTTGCTTTAGATAAGAATGGGTTGTTTTGGCTAGGCTACATTACAATAAAATTAAAGCTGCAACAATCAGTCAGTTGACAGAAAATTAACCACCAGCTATTTTGATCATCAATAATTGCTTTGAGTAATTATTAAAGAAAAACTGCTAAAATTCTCCAGCTGTTGTTCCTGCTGCTTAAATGTGAATATTTTCTGGTCTCTTTAGTCCTCTATGATAGTAACATGAATATCTTTGGGTTGTAGACTGTTAACCAGGAAGCATATCGAGCCATTTTCTGCCATTTTATAGACCACAACAACAAATCGATTAATTGGGAAAGTAATCGTTAGTCGCAGCCCTTAATCTAATTCCATATAAACGCTGCCCAGATTAGCGTGGTCAACTTGTTACACTTTTTCTCTTGTATAGATATTGATAATAAATGGAAATAGCTTCATTTTCCTTGATATATGGAATCTATGGAACCAGGAACCAATAAGGAGTACAAAGGTCTCGGTCTCAGCAGACTGTAGTAAATAAACCACTGTCCTTCCTCTGTTGGTGCTTTATCAACAGTGACTGAGCAAAGGCAAACAGAGTTATTATTACATTGAGAAGGAGATGCTCCGGGGCCTGTGAGGTTCAGTGTTCTGTGTTTCAGTCTGATTTGAGTCTTGCCCGTCAGTCAGATGTCATTTCATTCGATGTGAAATCTCAGATACCAACAACAGATCTGACTTTGACCAAATTTGGCAGTGATGTTCAGGGGGTAGTAAAGATTGGGTTATGTTGTAATTGCAGGGAATTTAAGGATCTATCAGACCTAAACATTTTAATGACTTGGGAATTACTCCAATTAATTTTAGTTACAGGCCTTTAAAAGCCTCCTAATTGGGCCGAATCCTACGCTGCAAATCACAAATTACAATGGTTCAAGTTTTTTCTAACTCTAAGATTGGAGCAGTAGTCAGACACCAGTGGTCTGATTTTGACAAAATGTGGAGTGACGTTATATTTTGGAGCAGTTTTCTGCCACTTAAAAACACACTGATTGGCAGGGTGACGATGCTACAATGAAAGCTCAAAACTGTGAACTGTGAAAAGCCACGGATCAACATTCAAGGATCAAATATTTCTTGATTTTTTTTTTAACTTAACTAATATCAGCATCTAAACTTGTATGGTCATCTCATACATTATTAATGCTGAAGTACAAGGCGAATAGTCCATCTATCTGCCATGACTAATTTGGATCAAACCATGGGGTGGCCGACTTTGGGACTGGCCAAATGACTGTGTATTTTGTGTTGAATGGTAGGCCTATGTACATTTAGGAGAAATGAGCAACAGACATCACAAGCAAATAATGCAGTGAGTGCCCAGACTGATCTTCTTGTTTAGTGACCAACCATCAATCTATAGACCAAATAATGATATTATAACGATAACCACCCATTTAATAGCGTAGTATATCATAATGACTTAAGTTTTATTAGGTATACTATATAAATTTGGCCAAATGTGTGCATTTATTTAAAAAAAAAACAAACAGTGATAGTAGGCCTGATCTTAAAGTTACTTCAAATATTGACCAAATAATTATCTCATGTTAGACTATTTCCTACTTACTAATATTTTGGGTCAACCTTTGCCTCGTTAATCACCAGAATCTCTATCTATTGAATTTCTTCTGGCAAGTGATGCATGGATTTACAGTTGCAGTTTAATGTTACAATGATATTCACATTTATCCTGTAAGTGGAGCTCTGTGCAGTCTTACCTGTCTGTCAGGTGCTCTGCTGTCCAGCGAGTAGTGAGCCTGCTGGCACCGGGGACTCCAGACCCGCCCACCGGGTCTCCGGTAGCCCCGACCTGCTCACCTGTCGGGCGGGAGCGGCTAGAAACCAGTCAACGGCACTGGGAGGACTGGACGAGCGGAGGAGAAACAGTAGCGTATCCACCACCGGAGGGGAGGAAAACTCCATGTTCACATCCACAACATCCCGTCAAAAGTGATGCTCGCCGGTTCAGTTACTGTCACTGTGATGTCAGCTGGTCGGTAGCCGGTATCAGACGGTATGTGGTGACGCCGAGAGATCACGTTGTTAACTGGGGGGAGAGTGCAAAAACAGTCAAGGAATCTTTTTCGCTCCAGTTGTGATTTTAGAGGTCTGTTCTTGTTGAAAGGACGTTGTGTGTGCGATGACTGCTCCTCACCCACCACACTGGACTCCAGCCAGCCTCTCTCTCTCTCTCTCTCTCTCTCTCTCTCTCTCTCTCTCTCTCTCTGTCTCTCTCTCTCTCTCTCTCTCTCCCACTCTCCCGTTTTCTCCTCTCTCTATGTATCTCTATGAAAGTCGCTCCCTCTCCCTCTTATCAATTAATTCATATATTTACGTATTAAAGAGACACACCTCCACTTATAAACATAATTACATTAAATTCAAATGTTGTATTTGCTATTTAGGTGCTTGATATACTGCATGTTACAGTATTTGATATGTCTTGCGTGATTTGCACTTTTTTTTTTTTTGCTTACTAGTCTATATATTATGTGCTTTAGTTATTAAATATTGTCACTTTGTAATTCAGCTGCTACTTCCTTTCAGGGACACCTGTGATATATTTTCCATCCTTGGGAAGGAGTCCCACCACCAGCCAAAGTTTTTATTTATTCATTGATTTTTTTTATTTATCTATATTCCCATGAATAAAAATGACTTGACTGCCGGGTGCCCCTGAGACAAATTTACACCACAGGCCACAGTGGAAAATAAAAATGTCTCTTACTTTTCATTCATTTTACTTTATTTAAGCACCTTCAAGTCTTTTTTTAGCTGCTTCAATAACGTAAAACTTAAAAGTAAAATCTGAATTTTACAGTTTTTGTTTTTTTTGTTAATTAATGAGCATTGGCCTTGTCAAATAAATAAATAAATGATTTAATTCAATTCACAGAACTTTATTCATCCCCAGCACAGCAATTTAAATCTTCTGGCTAAGAGAGCAGATAAAAATTTGTTACAGCAATATTTAGAATACAAACAGCATAAACAGGCTGAGACAAGTGCCACACACTACAAAAGGTATAAACAAAATAAAGTTAGGTATCAGTTTGCAAAAAAAAAGTTAAAATAAAATAAGCTTAGAAGCAAATGTGTATTTTCCCATGGTTAAAAACATGAATTACAGTAAAGAGGACAATCTCCTTGCTGTCTTTTAATAACAGACAAACACAGATATTAAACAAACAACAGATAACAAATAAACTTTATTTAACACATGACTGAAAGAGACATGAATTCTGTTGGTTTTGGCAACATTTAGTGAATTCTCATTTCCTTTCTGTATTTTCTCTCTCTGTGATACTGCTGGTGCATTCACAGGTGTATGTCTTTAAGGAAGAGAAGGGATAGGACGGCGATAGACAAATATTGTATATATAAATATCATTTCAGGTTAACTAGGCTATAGCTACAGGACCAATGTCACAGGAATCTGACTGTTTTTTGTTTTTTTTTAAATCCAGTACCAAGCTGTGATACGGCAGGAAAACTCTGTTCATACTGGTGACAATGTTGTGCACGCTAACATTTAAATGCGTGCAAGTGTTTGCAGTTTTTGCAGCTCTTCCATCTTTGTGTGTCATGTTATGTACCTCTCTCTCTCTCTCTCTATCTGTTTATGTGTGTGTGTGACAGCACAATGAAAGAGGAAGCCCAACTCAGCATCTTGTCACCAACAGTGCTAGTGTTCACATCCAACAATAACACCTTCCTCCTGAGAATTAAAGTCTGTAGCCGTACATACACTTTCTCTACACACACACACATATTGCAGAGGTTCAGTACTGTGTAACCTCATTTGAGGACACACAAAGTAGCCTGGCTGTTATGCTGCAGAGACTCAGTGGACCTTGGTATACATGCACAAACACACGTCCACACATACAACACCAGCACACACAAACACAAGTATGTACACACTCAGAAATGACGCAGGCCGCAGTGCCTCAATATAGATGGAATTCAGGAAACACATGCACATCTTAAAAGTGTTAAAATCATGATAGACAGGAAAGGACACAGCCTCAAGGTTAAAGTATGTTAGGTTTGAAAGGTTAGTGGTTCAAATTTTTAGCCAGGTGCAATTAAACACTGCTGTATTCATTCCTCCTGTTAATGCCAACTATTAAGAGATCCACTCATAATGCACTTTCAGTGTAAGTGATGGGGGACAAAATCCACAATCCTCCTTCTGTGCAAAAATGTATTTAAAAGTTTATTTGGTGCTCACTTATAGAGCCCTACAAGGCCAGGCACCACAGCACATTACGGACCTTCTGCACCCCTACACCACTAGTCGAGCTCTTAGATCCTCCACCGAGGGCTTTCTAAGTGAACCTCGTACACATTTTAAGACCCGGGGAGACCAGGCTTTCCAGTCGGCAGCCCCTAAGCTTTGGAATATTCTTCCCACAAGCTTAAGGTCCTTGGATAATGTAGACGCTTTTAAAAAGCAGCTAAAAACCCATTTGTTCAGACAGGCATTTGGGTAGTATGTGCTGTTTTATATCTTATTTTGTCTATTTTATCTGCTCTCCTTGTATATTTTATCTGGTGTATTTGTTTTTTTATTTATTCTAACTGCATCTTATTTTATTTTACACATACATAAATAAACTTTGCTTGCTTGCTTGAAGATAATATGAAGATTCAGCTGTTCAAAATTAGTCAAGCTGACTCAATATCTCTCAAAGTTACAGTCTTTATAGTGTCAAACAGGAAAACATCGTCTGTCAAGACACAAAGAAGGAATGTTGTACTAAAAACACTGTAACTGTGCAAGACGTCAACTTTATTTTACTAACTCTTATTTTACTCACTAATTTTTTTAAATACATTGTGGACCCATCCATTAAACATGCCTTTAGTGCAGGATCAGGCAGTATTTCTCTACAATATTAAATATTCATGACTAAATATGCAACAATCAAAGTTAGGGTTTGAAAAAACACCTCAAGTGTTATTTATTTAAGTATCAAAAAGTCAGCTTATCCACTTCATCAGGACTACGCGGGTGTGGTTTAATCAGATTTGAGTGGTGGTGCCGGCAACAGAAGCAAAACAACCCCACACTTGTCATCACCTTTTCCTTCAAATATTGCTGAATGCTGATTGGTGCTCAGAAGGAGAAATACCTTACATCACCTTTGCTCAAGTTGTTCAAACTTTGGCAGAAAATTTCATGTTGGTGTAAAAAGCTGAAACTGAAACTGACCTGCTTTCTAGCTAACAGACACATCCTGATTTAGAAGACATGGATGTGACAATGATGTTTCTAAGGTGACATGAAATATTATATCATCTATGTCTTCCTGTGAGAGTCAAGGGACCACCTAAGTCTAATGAAGCAAAGGAAAAACCATAATGCTCTCACTCGGTAATGTGATATTTTGCCTCCTCTGCCATAGCAGCCCTGAACAAACTGCCTCTTTGATAGTTGACAGTGGTATACATCCAGACTCGCTTGTGTTTATGCATGTGTATATACGTTTGTGTTGTTGCTCAAGTTCATTATCATATACATTTAAAAGTTACAATTGTACATTCAAATGCAATGAAATGCATCTGCCCAGGCTCTCTCAGTCCTTAAAACTACATATAAATTAGACATAATCATAAAAAAAACAATAAGTAAGAAATTCCACAAATAATAAATTGCTATGAGTTATGTAAGTGCTTACTGCCCAGTACTACTCTAACTGCCTCGGGGTAAAAACTGTCTTTGAGGCGGCTGGTCTGAGCTCTGATGCTCTGTGGGCGTTTTCCTGAGGGAAGGAATGAGAACAGGCCATGTGTTGGATGGCTGGTGTCCTCCATAATACTTAAGGTCTTCCTTCTGCAGCGAGAGGAGTTAATGTCCCGAATCTGTGGCAGTGATGATGTTTGAAGCTGTTTTTTTACTGTCCTCCTCAGTTGTTTGTGGTCTTGTTCAATCAGGTTGCCAAACCACACCAGTATGTCTCCAGTAAGTCTCCAGTAAGGATGATCTCTATGGGTTTTTGTGGACATTCCATATGTTGTGTGGATATCTGTATGTACAGGCTGTGATAACAAATCCCCCTAGGAATAATAAAAACTCTATCTAGCTATCTGAAATTACTCAAACAGGCTAATAATAATAATAATAACTTAATTTGTTTATCACCTTTCATACAAGTAATGCAGCTCAAAGTGCTTTACAATAAAATAAATTACATGCACCAAGTGCTTCACATGAAAAGGACATAAAAGCATGTAAAAAAAAAAACGAATTAACGTAACATAAGATGGAAACACTTATATAAAAATAAGATAAATTAAAGTGAATTAAAGTGGTGTGGTGGTAATTTGAGACTTAATAAGCAAAAACTTTTGCAACGTCTACACAATCTGCAAATCGGCGCCTTGGTCTCTGAAGCCATAAGCAGACAGAACCTCCCTTTTCCCAACGGACGCAGACTCACCGCTGGTCTTGATTAAACCCCGAAATAAGCCTCACCGCAGGCAGGTACACCGAAGCTTTGACATAACCAAAACAAACCTTTATGTTTGCTTTAAGTCTCATCTGGATCAGGTTTCAAGTCTGTAGAAGTTGCTTTTTAAATTATTTGCCAGGTATTGGCTTCTTCTCAAGAGACTAAAACAAACTCTGGTATCTCATATTATTTTGACTGGCAGCAGGAATAGTTCAGAGTGGAGGGGCAACCTGGGTCAGTGGGCTCCCATGGTGAACGTGTGAGGAGTAGTTTCAGGACAGCCTTAAAAACTTCACTTGCCAGCTGTTCAACATCACTAAGAAGTATTTGTATGAGGAATTTTGTGCCGTTTTGTGTAAAAATGTCTTTCCACTCCAGATTAAAACATTTCTGTGAGAAAACATCATTTTAGTGGCATTTTAGTGCTTTTCCTCCATACTAGTTGAGGCCACTGATGTTCATTCAAGACTCATTTGTGATACCGTTGTGCCCTCTAGTGTTACAGAGTGAGATGGAGGTCTGATCCACAAGAGTCCTCCTTACACTCTGCTTTGATTTGGCAGATCCAACAGTGCAGAATATGGAGATTAGATTTAATTAAAATTGCCTCAAACCTGTCACCCGCTGAACTTAAGATCCACATTCAGCAAACTGTGACAGTTTTTAATATCCAAATTACGCAGCCCACCCGATCAATGCTGATGATAACTGCTGACTCGGGACAAATTCAATATCCTCTCCTCTGATAGCAATCAACAACAAATGCGGCATTGTGACTGGGACGGGCAGAATTTAAAAGCCACAACAAAAAGTGTAAAGGGAGTTGTTGTGCTCCAAAAAGTCAGTCAGTTAGCAGTTTGAGTCAGGACTAAATCAAGAGAAAATCCAGTGGAGTTTGCTGAAATTGTGGCAGCAATTTCCCACTCAGCGTGGCCTCAGCAGAGCCCGGCCTGAGGAGACATGAGTTACACAGCCATTAAATCAGTCTCACATCCAGCTGACACTCAAGCTTCTTGTCAGGTCATCAGCACACACACACACAAGCAATTAATGCTGTGTGTGTGTGTGTGTGTGTGTGTGTTGTAGAGGGGAGAGAGCAGGGCTTTATTGCTTACTAGAGGAGAGACTGGAGAGGGATAGACCTACTGTAAATGTGTGTGTGTGACTGATTAGCAGATGTAACAGCTCCTGAACCGAGAAGAGGGGAAGGGGGGTGGGGGTGGGGGTGGGGGGGGGGAGGGGGGGGGGGGGGACCTCTCAACAGATAAATGTCTGCTGCAGTGTGTAGTGCATTATAAGTTACCTGAACCTGAAAGTGCACACTCACAACAGCAGTACGGTTTAATCCTGTACAAGAAATTTACTTGTGTACAACTATTCGTTCATATCTCAAAATTCACAAAGTACCTTTACATAACCTCACGTTTAGAAGTGTGCCATATGATTGATATTTACATTTTGTGTAATTCTTATCCTCTTTTTTTGTTGTATAAAAGCACTATAATCCACTCTATTATATATAAAAATCTGTTTAAATGAAGTTTTTAAGAGTTAAGCAGAGATTTATCTGTGTTGTATATTAATCAGAGCTGATTATGTGGGGGTTAAAAAAGGTTAAAGTAACAAACTAGTAAAACAAACTACTAAATCAGGGTAAAGTTAGCTTGAAGTCTTGTTCAATAGACTGATGTGTTTTAATTCTCTTTGTTTTAAAATGTTTCCATGACTCTCTGGAAAGCAGTATTGATACTGAGCGGATTATCCAGGTAAAATAAAGTAAATCGAATTGAATTAAAATTGAAAAAGGGACTTCAGTTGATGACAGGCATCAGTGCCTCGCTGTCATTTAGTGCCGAGGGTGATATATTGCAGCTTTCAGAGAAATATTATAGTTATAGTTGCCATTAGGATGTTGACATAGACAGTATTTATAAGTTATAGACTGGTACCATAATAATACCACAACTTCCATATGATGTGAATGCAACTTTAATGTTCTCTTCCAAAGACAAACAAAAGCCAGCAGTTCCTTTTAAAACCGTACATCTTTATTTACCATAAACTCCTCAACAGATCAGCCAAACAGTAAAAGTAAAATGTCAAAGTTTCCATAAAACAACAAAAGACTTAGAAAAGGTTGAAAAGAGAACATCATGAGAACACAGTCAAAGGCCATTTGATCCCTTCATCTATGATGTAGCGTCCTCTTTACTGTCCACCTCTCCTGGTCATCTGTTTTCTCTCTCTATCGCATTATCTTCCTTTCCGTCTCTGTTTTTGCTCGCCGACGGCCAGGGGGGCCAATCAGCTGTCTCGTCACCCACTCCGGCGTCCACAATTCACTCCCATGCTCCTCCGTCGTGGGCCTTTGGTTACCATGGCGGCGACATCGGCTGTGGGTTCTGGAGGTAGGACATTACAACTGCTGAGATGGACAGCCTGCGGACAAAAAAAAAAAAGAAATGTTAGTTATAAAGTCACTATGAAACACCGCTTCTTGAATAGCTTGCCACCTTAGTTTAATGAATTTCCTGCTCAGAATTATATTGGAGCGGGATAAACATACAAGTGTACACCATAAATGTAACAGAAAGTGCATTATTTATAACATAGTTTTATTAAGACTATAAGAAACTTAATTCCAAAGTGCTCTGAGTCTGCAGAATTAAAAAAAAATCTTCACTATTGTGAGGCTAGCACGTTTGTATTTTGACCAAAGCCTTCATCAGGTCTAGACAGTATTGTTAACATGTTTGCATTTGTTGTGATCCCTGATTTCAAAGAGCACCTGTGTTCATGGAGTGTGACTTTTTAAATTACACCCCGCTTTCGCCTATGAAGCAAAAAACACACTCTTTTTGGCATATTATTGGAGTTGAGCACAGGTCTGACTAGTGTTGAAGTCAGTATAATGAATTCATCTGAGACATATGAAGCCATTGAGTGGTTAATTTACACAAACATGTACCTGCCCTCCACTTCTCTTTTCATCCAGTGTAGAAACTCACCTTTGTTTAATAACACAGGGATGCTTACATCATATCTTGGCAATTGACAAATGTCCTTAAACCGCCCTTGAACCGGCATCTACGCGCAAGACGCTGGTGCATTAAGTTCATCGTCCGACATTACTTGCTGAGCCAAACATTTTGCGTTACTAAACTACGTCTTCATCAAGCTTGTCTTTAATACAACCTCATCTAGACAATGGACCAGAGGGCTTTTCCTCTGTGCAAATCTGTCTGTCTGCGGGGGCCCGGCCCAGCTTTACTGGACTGGTGCCCCGGTGTAGTACACTTTTTATAAGCAAATGGAAATGTATCAACCCTAGAGGTCACACAGTTAAAAGCTTTTGGACATTAGAGTTGGCTCATCTGGAGTCTCGATGGCAGGAAGAATTGAGTCTAAGCTACGGTTTTAAAGCTGCTTAATTTAAGACTTTAATGTAAACACATACAGTAGTACCTTCATTAGCCTTTATCATAACTAAGAGCTGCAACAGAGAGTCACATCCCCTATAACAAGCCGCCCACAGTTTGCCAGAATTAGAAGTTTTTGAGTGCGCACGCTTCTCTGCCAAATCAGGGGGAAGCTTGGGTCGGACAGAATAGTATAATTCAAAAGTGTAAAAGAAAAACTTCAATAACTCATTCTGTTAAGTTTTTGTATTACAGTTAGCTTAGAATCATTTATAATATTGTAAAAATGATAATGTGATATGAGCATTTCTTCAAGATGCAATTCCACTGAAAGTCAATTAACTATATTATTGATTTATCTCCAAGCTCGAAGTTAGACAGAAGGCTGGTCTTTTCTCCCTGATCTCTGTGGTACAACCCTCCCAGACTGGCAAAACTATAATCAGTAATCTATGTTTCATACTCACATGAAGCTGCTCATCATCTGTTTGGTGTCTTCGGAGCTTCTGGAGTTTGCGAAGCTGATGAACGAGCAGTAGACCGCGATCCAGGCGCACCACTTCAGCTGAAACACAAACACACAGGTAACACAGGTTAGATGTACCAGCTTAGGGAAGATTTGAAAGATTAAAATTTCATATAATGGTACATATAATGTTCTGCTTTGGATCAGACAAACTGCATTAACAAAAACAAACAGTTGAAGTTTATTATGGAGATAACTGAACCAGGCTAGACGACGGCACAGCTGATTAAAAGGCACCAAATCAATGAATACATGATGACTCTCAATTTGGTGTTGTCATTTAGAAACTGCTCTAATCCTGTTCTGAAAACAAAGACGCACGACATGATGCTTCCCAACACAAAAGCTATTCTACAGGCAAAGGTTACTGTGCTTCCTTCACATGTACAGTATTGTTTTACTGTACTTACCTACCATATACAGATAGTCATATAGTATATTGTTAAGTGTTGCCATTATTTTGTACACCTCTAGTGGTTCTATAGGTACATTTGTAGTGTGAGTGTTTCTTGCACCTCGACCTGACAGTGTTACTGAATTTTGAGATTTTAGGGGAAAATAATATGTTCAATTGTTTTAACATTGAACACAAACAAGTAAAGAAACGTATTTGTTGATGGAAAGACAATCAATTAAACAAATGATCCGCTATTGGACTGGGAGGCCACATGAGCGTACCGCCTTTGCCCTTTTGATTAAGTCTATTGTGTCCTGAAAGGCGAAAGCTGCCCTTCATCCTTCAACCTAAAAGGTGAGTTTACCTTTAATCTTCTAAATGGAACGATTGGGCTGGACCAAGCTCTACCCTTCAGAGACAACAGCCCTTTAGTGTGGACACACAGGCAGATGACAGAGGAGGCATAGGAGACAGAGGTTGTATGTGTGTGTCTGTGTGTGTGTGTGTGTGTGTGTGTGTTTCTGTAGGTCACCTTGAGCATCAGTCCACACATGCTGAAGATCATGCCGAGCAGGTTCATGTAGTCAGGGGTGGGGTCCTCCAGTGTGGGGTTGGTCTCTGTGCTGGGAGGCTTGTACCTGTAACACCATAAAAGCATGATCAAACACTTAATGTAGGTTGTTTTATTGTGTGTTTTAAAGCCTCCCGCCACTCAAACATGTGTTTTTCTTCTTGCTACTGCAGTTGGATGTTTGGAGCTTACGTGCAGAGTTTAACATTTGAAGGCTGTTTTCACATTTTTCTGCTGAACGGGGAAGTTTCTATATGTGTTCATGAAAATGTTAAAGCGGCGGGCCAACAAGCATGACTTGTGACATCACAACTATTTTCAGAAGCTAATCCTGGTCCAATATTCAACTTACACAAGTGTGATGTGGAAACCTGTAGTGCACAAACACTGAAAATGGACTTTACAGTGAAGTAGGAGACATCTTGTGTCCAGCAGCTCAACTTTTGAAATGAAAAATATTTACATATTTATATATTCTGGATTTTTAATGAGGGAGAAGGAGTAGATGTCATTTGAAGAATTTCTAACTAAGTAATTGAACTTTTTTGTGGGGAAAAAAAAAAGGGATACAAATTATTATTCAAATGTCCTCAAGCATGTCTGAAGGGGATCTTTAAATATTTAACATTTTAAAAGTGATAAGTTAAGGTTACTGTGTACTACATGCCTTGCACACTCATTACTTTTCATGTTATGTGGGCCCTGCAACTGTTGCACCACTGGTCCTGAACATTTTGCCCAAATGTGATTGTTGAACATCTAAAATCTAAACCATGGACATCGATCAGCTACTGTAACAGCCTCCACTCTGCTTGACTTTCTACTAGTTTTTGGAACCTGGATGCAGAGATTTACTCTCGTTCAGCCACAAGAGTATTAGTGAGGTTGTGCATTGATGTTGGCGATAAGGCCTGGCTCACAGTCAGCTTTCAGTTCATCTCAAAGGTGTTGGATGTGGCTGAGATCAGAGTCTGTGAAGGCCATTGAAGTTCTTCCACAGCAAATTGGGAAAAGCATTTCATTATGGACCTGGCTTTGCATATTGAAACAGGTAAGGGCCTTTCCCAAGCTGTTGGCACACAGTTGTCTAAAATATCGATTTATACTATAGCATTACTGTTTCTCTTAACTGAAGCTAAGGGATCAAGTTAAAACCAAGAAAAACAGCCCCAGATGTATATACAGGGGGTTCCACTGACCTTTGGCCATATAGTGTAAAAGTCACCTTGTGCCACAAGATTGTGTTAATTATTCAGCTCCTAAAGAAAAGTGTTTCTAACTTTGAAATAGTAAAAGACACTTAGAGACACACAATACTGATGAATTGACTGATTAGTTGCCAATTAGTTGCCAACTATTTTGATAATCAATTAATCGAGTCATTTTTTAAGGGAACAAAAGTCAAAATTCTCTGATTCCAGCTTCTCAATGTGAATATTTTCTGGTTTCTTTTGTCCTCTATGACAGTTAAATGAATATCTTTGGGTTAAGGATAAAACAAGACAATTGATGACGTCTCCTGGGACTTTGGGAAACAGTGATCGACGTTTTTCATCATTTTCTGACTTTGTATGGACCGGACAACTAATCTTTTAAACGAGAAAGTAATCGACAGATGAATGAATAATGACATCAATCGTTAGTTTTAAAAGAACAAAACACACTGAAAAGTAGCCCAATGAGAAAGTGACTTGCTAACTGACTGCCATGAATGAGATGAGGGCAAATAGCAATGAACGACATATGGAAACACTACTCATTTATAAATACTGTTAACAAATTAATGAACAGAACTAAACCACCGACAGACGATTGAATATTTAAGTAATTATCCACATATGCAGACAGTTCAGGGGTGTATAAATCCTACAGCTAAATGAGCTAATCGCTAATCCCTTCAAGCTACACTCATGATTTGAGGTTAGCTGGTTAGCTGCCATTAGCTAAAGTAGCTAATTTCACTTCAAAAAAAAGCTCGATTTTCTGTATAAAATACTCACCTCAAAATCTTATTCTGTCGCCTCGGGTCTGACATGTTGTTGGAGGACATAATATGCTACAATTCCCTCGTGTTATGATTTTTTTAGGAGTAAATTTAAACTCCAGGGACAGAATGACAGCTGATCGGCCGTTTCGTGAACGGCCTGAGGTGTATTTCCGGTGTGTTTCAAAATTAAAGTTTAGCGTAATCCGTTGGCTGAAATTAAACGGGAAGAAGCTTGTCGGAATCTTATTTTGAAAGGAGTACTTGATCCCAGTATGCATTGCGCGTATCAACAAACATCAGGGGTAAAATGAATGGAAGAGACTTTAGCTAGATTGTAAAAACATGAAGTTAAAATTGGTTACTAATTGATTTAACTAATTACATCAGGAAAATCAACATGACCCACCCCTAAATTTGAACTTTTTTTGGTAAGTTTAACAATAACTCATACCGCTGTGAGAAGAAAATGCTAGATGGAGTGTAAAGTGTTGTTTGTATGCTAGTCAGGTTTATATACAAAAATCCACTTTTCAAGCTAGAAACCGGACTTCCAGAAGTCATTTTAGTGTCCTTTGAGGAAGCCAGTGAAGTAAAATAGAGTTTTTGAGGGGCCAAGAAGTAACGTTAATACTAGACGACTTACGGTTCTAAATTAAGTGCAAGTTTTAAATTAAAAGGGATAAAACCATATAACAACCAGCTGCTAATGAAGGGGGAATTGTCACTGACATGTCTTTGTTTGTCCACACAGGTTGTGTCATGGCGTTTCCTCTCCCCAGACCTCAGGCTCCTCAGCTTCCCCAGCATCTGCTCAGGACCGTAGACTGTCAGCAAGGAGCTGTCAGGGCTGTTCGCTTCAATTGTAATAATGAGACACAAATATTCATCATGCTAACGTTGAGACTGTTGAGATAAATCAATATCCAATATATGAAAACATGCATACTATAGTCTGACTGTAGTCCAGTTAAATTAACAGAGTAAAGTAAATACTCTGCGTTCTTTTCTTCTATTGTGTCATGTTTGTATTATTTAAGTCTGTACACTCTTTGTGATGTCAGTTGCTTCAGCTTACACCTGTCTCTGTCTCCTGTCTCCCTGCTTGGTCAGCTGATGGGAACTACTTGCTGTCCTGTGGCAGTGACAAATCTCTAAAGTTGTGGAGTGTGAGCCGAGGGACCCTGTTGAAGACATACAGTGGCCACGGATACGAGGTTCTGGATGCAGATAGGTGAGCGAAGAGTTGTCACAGTCACCTCATCAACACTGTGTCAGGAAGGTTAATTCAGCGATACAGTTTCATCAAATTGCATGATAAAGTAGTGTAAACACATGAAGAAGGAGAAATGTTGAAATGAT
The DNA here is from genome assembly GCF_910596095.1 of Thunnus maccoyii. NCBI lineage: Eukaryota > Metazoa > Chordata > Actinopteri > Scombriformes > Scombridae > Thunnus > Thunnus maccoyii. Next base: position 6,182,888 of record NC_056534.1, on the reverse strand, counting down.
GTCCTTAAGAGATAGATAGATAAATGAATGGGCAGGATGACTACATGTAGGGCTGCAACTAACAACAATTATTTTTATAATCAGTTCATCATGCTGATTATTTTCTTGATTAAACAAAGACTTTGTTTGTTTGCAATGTAATGTAGGAAGTTTTGTTCTTGTCTATGTTTGACATATGTTTCACCACTGCAACTGTATTTTGGTGTTCTTGTAAGTCCATGTGAGTTGGGCACTGGTATGCGCATGACACAATAACTAACTATACTTTACTGAAGTACAGAATAGCGCTTTATAACTCTTAACCCCTGCATGAATGAACGGTTCTTGTTTCTCATTGGCTACTTCCACAGTTCCTATGACAACAGCCAGATCTGCTCCTGCAGCTCGGACAAGACAGTGATCTTGTGGGACGTCGCCACCGGCCAGGTCACACGAAAGCTCAGAGGTCACGCCGGGGTCAGTTCTGCTGTCTGTTTGTTTGTCACACCTGCACAATGTCACTTCGTTTCTCTGTCTGTTTGGTTTTGCTTTTTTTCTTGATCTCACTAAAATTTTCTGTCTGCAGAAAGTCAACTGTGTCCAGTTCAATGAGGAGGCAACTGTCATCTTGTCTGGTAAGTCTCCATTTATGTAACATACCTACAATACATTATTCAGTATATTAGTGTGTGGTCCAGTCTATCAAAACTAATATTGATCATTTACCGTTTCAAATTGTATCACTTTTTCCTTATTAGAGTTTTATGTTCATTTATTCACGCTGTGTTTGTGTATAAATAAAAGTATTATATCTATTTTTCACCATTCAGGTTCCATAGACGGGACCGTGCGGTGCTGGGACACCAGGTCCCGAAGATTTGAGCCCATCCAGGTTCTAGATGAGGCTCGAGACAGCATCAGCAGCGTGAAAGTGATGCAACATGAGCTGCTTACAGGGTCAGAACACTACTTATTTTGCCATTATTTAGATTTGATTTTAAGATTAATTCACAAATGACTAATGTCTCCTGTTCATTCAGACTTCAGCAGTTATAACGTTAGCTAGAGTCGTATAAAGAGACGATTAAAACAGATTTTAAGATTGCACTGACACACTCTTCTCACAACAAACATCTTCTGTTTAGGTCGGTGGACGGCAGAGTGAGGCGCTACGACCTGAGAATGGGACAGTTGCATGTTGACTTCATCAGCAGTGAGTAATCTTATCCATTACGGTATTTTCCACATTCAGAAAACATGGTGACGACTATTATTCTGTTGAAGATGCATCCCAGCAGTGTAAGATTTATAAAGAAAATGATAATATAGAATTACAGAAGATGAAAATATAGCTCATAAGAGTAGAAAGCCAACAGAAAAGTAAAGTTAAGTGTTGATATATCATAAAGCAGAAACTGTTTTTACACTAAGACATCAGTTCTTAATGTGTTACTCATGTGATCATTCACATTTTCACCTGCTCAGTAAAGGACGTGTGTGCAGAAGTTTTAAATGCACTTGTAACTTGTATGTTTGTGTGTTCCAGGTCCCATCACCTGTGTGTGTTTCAGTCAGGACGGTCAGTGCACACTGAGCTCCAGTCTGGATTCAACGGTCAGACTGTTGGACAAGAGCACCGGAGAAATGCTGGGAGAGTGAGTGGTGTTCAACTGTTTCTCTCATTTAGAGCATGATGCCTTCACATCACTGGGGCTCCTTCCACTTTGTTTAAAAGATAAAACAGTGTGACACAGTATGGGAAGGGCTCATTGTTTTGAGTATACGAGTCAATTAAAAAAATCGATGAAATCCAGGTAAAAAATTTGAGTATAAAAGTCTTAAATTAGCATTTGAAGTTGTGAAAAATAGTGTCAACATTTACAGGTTTTTTAGTACTTGAAGGACTCATAATCAGCAGAGCATTTGAATCTTCTCTCTATATTTTATCTAACATATGTAAGGGGGACAGTTGAGAGTTGAGCAAGAGTTGTGCTTGCTGCAACATTACCAGCAATATCTTGAATCCTTCTCAAAAATCAAGATATTTTTCCAGGAAAATCTATAAAAACAAAAGCAGTGATTCTTAGTCATTTTAAAGAACAACATTACACTAAAACAATATTTAGGCTCGAACACTTATTAGCTTTTATTCCACTGTTTAAGTTGTAAACTGTCATCTACGTTTCAACACATTACCAGCATTTGTTTTGTTTGTTTGTTTTGCTCAGGTATACAGGACACAAGATGAAGGGCTATAAGCTGGACTGCTGCCTGTCCAATAAAGACACCCACATCCTGAGCTGCTCAGAGGACGGACACGTCTACTGCTGGGACCTTGTGGAGGTAAGTGTCCCGTTAACAACCTGCGTAGAGCACTGAACATTTCATCACAAATGTTTTACAGAACTACAGTGGACAGAAATACTAACAAATATTTAACAATAGCATATAGAGCAGCAGCCTGAGTCCCTTTGTTTGATTTTATGACAGAATAGCAGAGGAGTGTAATAGTGGACTCGATCGACAATCTGTCTTCAAGAACCAGTCCATCATCAAAATTAAATTATCTTCACTATGCTATTTGTCACCAAATTTTCGTTGCGTCTCTCACTTCCAGGGGTCTCTGTCCTTGAAGCTGCCGGTGGGGAAGGCTGTCGTCCAGTCGCTGTCCTTCCACCCCACAGAGACCTGCCTCCTCACAGCCATGGAGGGGCGTGTCCAGGTGTGGGGGGCAGAGCCAGAGGAGACAGAGGAGGATGCGATGGCCACATAGAGAGGGTGAAAGTAGTAGAAGCGTACTGAGAAGATTCCTGTTATTCTAGTAACGAGGCTATACTGTCAACCTAAAGAAAACCAAATTAGGATGCCTGATGTAGTTATATAAAACCTAATGTGGCATCTTACTACCACGTTTAGTTTTTCTGTCTGTAAAGACGAGGTTGCTGGTGCTGGAAAAGAAGTGCTGAAAGAAGGAATATCAGGAATCGTAAAGGCTCACGTGGACTACCCAAATCAATGAGATAATAACTGGAGTGTGTGTAAATTTATAAATAACCATGCTGGAGAAGTGGTTTTATTTTAGTCTTGAGGTGAGCTACTTTCAGACAGTGGCCGTCGAAATAAAGTTAACTCTTCAGCCAGATTCCCAGTCTGTCCTCATGGCTGTTAACTTCACAAAAATGTAAGCGGAAAGCAAATGCTGTTGAGATTTTGTTACCAGATGCTTCACAGAATACACAATCTGGATATGAATTCAGCTCATTAGTGAGTCATCTCGCCCGCACGCTATTGGATTTATTAATTTTTGTATGACATCAAAATATTTTTGTACAAAACCGAATAAACATTTTCTTTTATAATTAACACCACATTATGTGTTGTCTCTTCTTCATATAAATGATACTCCAACCAACACGGTTCGGTTCTTTACAAGCTTATCTTTATTAGTACTGTACACAATGAACATAGAGATGAGCACGTTATAAAATAAGTTAATCAGCATGACAAATGAATGGCAACAAATAAATAAATAACTTATTATACATAAATAAATGTTTTAAAATGTGGCAGGACCGTCGGTGTCTTTGTCTGAATTGTAAAGAGCTTCACTCGGCTGCATTTGTCGAACCACAAGATGTAGCTATGCAGCTTTGTACACATGATCCATTCTATTATAAACCCCAAAATTGCACTAAAGATTTTAAATAAATATATATGTCAGCATATTTACAAAAAAAAAAAGTCAAGTAGTTTCTTGTAGAATCGTGTCTCTGATTGAGTTCTGCTCTTCTAAACGGCGTTGTCAGGAAATCAAAACATTCAGAATAGAGCAAAATCAGTTGACATAAGTATGAAAAAGTATTTACATTTGAAGACTTCCCTTCCAAATCCCTTTATGTATTTATTGCAGACGTCAAATGAAAAACTCCCCTTTTTCCAGAATGCAAACTGTTCATGAACTCAGAAAGCATCCTGGTTTTTAGCTTGACTGATATCGGAGTAGTTTTTTTAAAGCTCTCGTAAGCCAAAAGTTGTTAAATTCTAATCCTGTTGAGGTTCATGAGATCTTCAGTTGAAGTCAAACCATTTAAATCAACAAAACTTGGAGTTATGAGGTTTTCACCCAAAAGCGACTCGTGTCAATTTGGGGAAAATAGCTTGATTTTGTGACATAAAACATGACATTTTGGAATGAAAGTTGTCGTTTTCAGAAATTACAAGAAAACCAGTTTTGTCCTCCCAGATCATCTCAATCGCTTCATACCGCCCCACCCTTTCACTCCCCGCTTCACCCGTCTACGTTCAGCCCTCTAGCCCACACAGCTGCAGCCCGCAGCCGACAGCTTCTCCACCTTGTGCCAGCGGTGTGAGTTATCGAGGAAGGCCATGTCCTCATGGTGGGAGGGCCGGCAACAGGGCGCGTTGTGCCACAGCTCCCCGGGCGCCGGTTGTGGGAGAACCCCACTGAGCTGCAGGTTGGTGAGGGTGAGGTCGTGGTTGGAGCGAACGCGGGGACACGTCCCGCTGCAGTACTTGAAGAGGACGGATTCGTCTGAGTCGTAGCCAAGCCCGAGGTCTCGAACCTGCAGCAGGATGGAGTGCAGGCCACACTGGGAGTCATGAGTGGAACGGCGTGACCGGACCGGGATCGGGACGATGGGATCGGGTGATGGCCCAACTCCAGAAGTCTCTGTTTGGCCATCTTCTTCAGCAGGATCTCTGCTTTTGTTGTCCTCACTTGGAGACATGTGTGATGCTGTTTCTCGTTTCTGATCTAGAAAAGGCAGAAAGAGTTATCTATAAGTATCATATGTACCAAATTACTGGTAAGAAATTTATAAAAAGGGTCCTAACTGACAGCTAAGTGCAACTACTTTCAAACTTCACCCCAATCCACATTGAAACAACAAATATTTACACTCTAGCTAAAAGATCAAATTTCTCAGTATATACACCATATTTAATACAACATTGGGAAATTCAGTAAAATGTAGATTTTAGCCAAAAGGTCATAGGTCATGACCCTCATTTCAGCCAACACTCACCGATCAGTGACCTCAGCCAGTGGCCCTCTCCCCTCTGGATGCAGAACAGAATCACAACCAGCTTCAGCAGGGACCTCATCGCTAGAGTCTGCTCTTCGTCTACGCCGTCGCTCAAAGAGAACCAGACGTGTCTGCAAGTGTTTGCGGGTGCGAGTGATGCTTAAGATGTAGACGAGTCGCGACCTCCAATATATAGCCCTCGGAGATGAAGGGGGGTGAAGGGACGAGACGAGGAGGTGTAGGGGGGAGACAGACACTAACCCGTTACTTGCCAACAGACTATTCCATTCACCTGAGCCTGACAGCTAGCGTAGGAGGGCAGGCGGGCGTTTGACCCAGAATTTGTCCTGTTGGGATTATCTAATTGGTGTAAATCACTGGTTTATTGTTGAGTTTCCCGCAGATGTTTTTCCAGAGGACTCTGGCCCCTGGCAAATGGAGGGTTGGGGTTTCTTAAAAGGAGTGACTTGAAGGAGTGGACAATGATGCCACTTTGATGATGCTAAGAAGAATGTGTGATAAATGAATCATTAGAAAGATAGCAAGACAGACACGGAAGTGGAAAGGCAGCCAAGAGATACATTCATAGACAGAAAATTATCAATCAGAAAATTATCAATACACAAACAAAAAGCAAAAAAAAAAAAAAAAATGAGTCATGTAGGAAATGTAAATGATGGAGCTTTTAAAAAGTTTAAAAGAGCAAGATGAGTCATTGTGGAATGTCTTTAAATAGGCCCCCGTTGTAATCTGCTTTAGTCACTTTTCTAATTTTAAAGGTAATTTCTGAGGATTGATAAAGGAACGTAAGAAGAAACTCTAAAAGGTTAAACGCTGAAGAGAAAAAAAGGAAGTCAGGTTATAATTAGAACACAACAGGGCCTGTTTCAGCAGACATTCCACAATAGGTGACTCGTCTTGAAAAGAAGACAGAGCCGGTCCATAAATTGAGGGATTGGATCAGCAATGTGTGGCTGACATGTAGAATATGTAGAATATGCATTATGTAAAGGTCATAGGGCCCGAACAGGCAGTGAGTGGAATTTGGAGTTTGCAAGAAAGTGCATATTTGGACCCTGTTTCTGCCATACAGGTGCAGGTCAAACACCTCTGTGCACCTTTTTATAGCAAATGATGTGACTCAGGCTGAAAATATGGATAACCGCTGAATTAGGTAATGAGCTGCCAAACCGTCTGGTCCTCCTCTATATCTGAGAATACTGAAACCAGTCGCTTTAATCACAAACAGCCCTACAATAACACGTATCATTCTCTCTAGATTTATATCTGTGAACTCCATCTAAATTGATCACATTTATCTTTATATGTACCTCACAATTAAGACTGCTTGTAAGACTAAAGTAAGTGTAGGTTTATTTCTAGTAAGTATTTCCAGTTCATTAAAATCATCCATTTTACAGCCAAGAATACAGATGTAATAAGGCATTATGGTTTGCTCTACATTTTTGACTTTTTAAGTACAGTTTTATGTATTTATTGTTTATTTTAATGGAGACAAGTATATGGCGTTGGACTAATGCCATGCACCTTGGCATTTATAGCATAAGCTAGTTAACAATGTCTGTACGGACCTTCATACAGATACGATACACAAAACACAACAACAAAATATGTAAAACAACACAACTCAAAGAGAACCAACAGATCATACAAGACTATACGTCTGGTTCCTTTTTAAAAACAGTTTTAATTTGATTTACAAAAGGACACCTTATGGTTCCCCAGGTAGTAGAAGTACCTCAAGAGCCTGTTTTTTTTAGGTATTTATGGATAAGTTTAGATTAATATTAGCAAACTGAATAACATGATCAAAACCTGACATATGTAGTTTCTTAAGAATACAGCAGTGGTGGGAAAGATGTCTGTTCATTTAACCGAGATGACAATAAATCAATTACTTATTTCCAGTTATTTCTGAAACCTTTTGACAGCTGGGTAATATCATAGAGCCAAATGCGAACTATTTAAAATCATCTAAATTTGAAAGTCTTCACGACACCATCGTTTTAATGTAAATGAATGACTTGCTTGAATGTGGAGGATGGATTTACTTCATCGAGACACATTGTCTGTTTAAATGTTAACTGAGGCAATTTCCTCCAAACACACTGCTTCAGTTACTGTATGTTGCGTAGACAAACGGCAACGGCATAGTTACACAGACTCTTAACTGCTCTGGATTCTAGTGTGCTAAGAATATTTAAACATATACAGTAATCTTTGTAAAGGCGAAATGCACATTGATCAACATTATGAAAGTAAATGTGCATGTGAAAACTCTTTCAGTCAGATGTTGAATTATCTATTAAAATAAAAATAGACAATCTGTAAAGTCTAAACAACAAAAGGTGGAACATAAATGCAGGTAAACAAAGGAATGAACATTAAAGAAAAGAGTAAGCAGTTCACATAGCAGGAAATATCCAATGCATGTGAATAATACAATAATCAAAAAAAAGGATATTACTTTTACAGAGCTGTTTTAGTATTTGCCTCCTGGTTTCACTTAGTTATATTTAGACAAGAGGAGTATGTCCAATGAGATTTTGAGTTTATTTATTTCAGTTAAACAGCCCCATTTCTCATTTATTATAGCACTGCTGATATGAATTAAAAAGGAATCATCCCTAAATCTTGAACTCACAATGATCCATGAAATTTACTGCCAGGAATTTCAATAATTCTTTCCAGGATAAGGCTTTGGAGACTGCACAAAATGAGACATTAAAATGAAAAATGTATTTTTAAGCAAGCTCCACCTCAAATACAGGTGTTTAACAACACTGACTATATATTTCTTGGACTATCTGCTGCTAGTCCAAATCATCACCATCACGCATTCACCTCATGCAAATGCTACACTTGCTAAAGTAAAAACAATTTCAGTTGGACATAACTGTCTCCAAAATTTTTAACCATTTCATACGATTCATATTCTGACCCTTCACAGTCTCCCCTCATAATTAGTCTCTATATCAAACTTCTGAACCTATTTGTCATTCATGAATACGTCATCAGTCATTAATAAATGTATGATTAATCTTTACTGAAGCTTTCAGAGAGCAGAGAGAGTGTATTCTATAGGTTTTACACTTTTCAGTATTTGTTTCAAAATCACACTGTACTATGGCCTTATGTTACCTAAAACAGCCATAATGATTTAAGTTCTATTTATTGAATGTGAAGAATGCAATAACATTTTTAATGGTAATTAAAAAAACAAACAAACAAAAAAAATAGTTGCAAATTTAACCCAGAATACCTTCTATATACAAAAATGTATATCAACAGCACAAAAATCTTTTTCAAACGATAAAATTTCAGGCTAAAAGTTTACAGTTTAATGAGTTATTGTGCAAAGAAATTGTGAAATCTTCTGAACCTTGTCTGAGCCGCTTGAACAAGTTGACATCTGGTGTTTAGTTTTAAAGGGGTCCAGAAATTCAACCATTGAAGCGCCACTGAGCAAAACCCCGCTCTGGTGCTTTATGGTCTGGTCTTTTAGGACTATGGTTATACTGGGCAGCTTTTAAGTGTCAGTACACACATGCATGTAACCTTCATCTTTGTGCATGCAGTATACAATAAATGAAAGTTCTTTGTCAACCTGTACAGGTTAACAACAATAACAGCTCCGCTTGACTCAACTGCCCTCAGCCAAGCAAAATGCTTCTCACTGAGAGCACCCATTTTTCCGGTAATTTCCATGGAAAACAAGTGCACGAAAGGGCAAAGAGCCTGACACATTCCTTCTACTTTTCAAAGAGACGCAGGGACGAAGGCCAAGGAGAGAAATGAAAAGATAGTGGGAAAGCGTAGGAGGTGGTGGGAGAAATACAGTGGAGATAGAGCAATCCCTTTGGATTACAGACTGAAAAACCAGTCTGGAATTCAAGGATGTCAGAGGACAGGAATGGGAAGAACGTGCCATCACTTTTGTCAAAAAAGAAAGAAAAAAGACACAAAATGGTGACAACATTTGTATACTGTGGTCAGGCTGGTCAGATCTGAACACACTGCCTGATACGGTTCCAAAACTAGATACCCAATATTTTTAAAAAGCGTAACCTACTCTAATGCCAGGATAGATATCACAAACTTAAAACAGAGTAGGGCCCCTTTATATGGATATTAGTATATATGTATATATATATATATATATGTGTGTGTGTGTGTATATTGTTATCTAAGAGCTTATTTACTCAAGTACTGTTCAATTTGTTTCACAATTTCGGTATAATTTGAGGTATTGTACTTTGAGTATTCCCGTTATATACAACTAAATATGTTATAATGCATTATAAAATGATTATAATGTATTACAACTATGAGAATTATAATACATTATGGTCCTTGCAAAAAAAATGACCAACAATTATGAAGTATTATGATACTTGACCTTATAAGTAATTAAAAATGCTGTTATGATTGTTGTTATAAATCATTATGAATATTTATGAGTGCTTATAACTGTATTTATACGGATTATAATGCATTATAAGTATGTTTATGATGTATTATAGACATGGACATCATAGAAAGTGCTACCAATATATATATCAACCTCTACACTGATACATTTCAGAGAAAAATATTTTATTTTTTATTTTATTTGTGCTACACTATTTGTTGTATTATTTTACAGTGAGGAAGATTAAGATTTGACATACAAAACATATAACAACTTTATTGGCGAGTTCAACACTTTTGAGGTGTACATGCTCAGGATTGGATTGGCTGATATGTGTTGATTTACCACCCACGTGGCCCAAATAATGGCTTCCTAATTGAATTTGCTGAGTTTTTATCTTCTGTGGTTGTTAAACTTGCCAAAGTTTTGATTGTCAGTGATTTCAATATTCATGTTGATGATGCATCAGATAAAATTGCCGCTGGGTTTTTAAGCACTACTCCATCCTTAAATTTAATGCAACATGCATCAGGGCCAACTCACAATCATGGTCACACTTTTGATTTGGTTTATACTTTGGGTCTGAATCTTAATACTTTATGCATTGATGACTTTTATGTGTCTAACCTCAAATGTATTATTTTTCATACTGTCTTCAATGCTGAAACCCAATCCATGAAACGTACAACCCGTTCTTGCGCTCTCAACAGCCGCTCTGCAGACAAATTTGCCTCTGTCTCTGCAGACCTTACTAAGGATATGGCTTTCCCTGCCTAGACCGATGATTTAGTCTGATCCTTTAATAACCTCTGTTTGTCAATCCTAGATATTGTTACTCCACTTAAAAAAAATCTCTTTGTACGGTTAACTCATCCTCTTGGATGACTGACGACATACGCTGTCTTAAAAGAGAGTGCAGAAAGGTTGAGTATGGGTGGAAACACACTAAATTGGAGGTTCATTTTATTCCCATGAAGGAATTACTTTCATCTTTTAATAAGAAAGTGACAGAGATGAGAACTGCTTATATTTCTAATTTGATTAATTGCAATAAATCCCAGAGCTTTGTTTAGCACTATCGATAGATTGGTTAACCCTGCACCTCCCCCTGTACTGGTCTTTTCAAATAATGACTGTGAAATGTTTTTATCATTTTTTGTTAACAAGGTCACTGATAAAAGGTCTAAAATATTGCTTTCCTGTACCCCTGGAGTAGACTGTCTGGTCTGTGTTTCTTTATTTAGCCACTTTAGCCCAATATCATTGGAAGAACTCACAGCCATTGTCTTCCAAATGCGCCCCTCCTCTAGCTCTCCTGACATTCTTCCAACCACTCTTTTTAAAGATGTTTTTAGTTCCTTTGGACCATACTTACTCTCTATTATAAATAGTTCCCTTAGCTCTGCCTGATTATTTTAAGCATGCGATTATTCAGCCACTCTAGAAGAAGCCAAGCCTTGACCCATTGCTTCCCAGTAACTACAGACCTATATCAAAACCTCCTTTTCTTTCCAACGTCTTGGAAAAAGTAGTATGTAAACAACTTGAAGGAATGAAATCTTTGATAAATTCCAGTCTGGTTTTCGTGTGGGGCACAGTAACTTCTCTGATTAGGGTTTAAAATGATATTTAATACATGCTGATGCTGGGGAATGTTCAGTTCTGTTGCTGCTTGACCTAAGTGTAACTTTTGACACTTGGTAGGCTCCAGCAGTGGGCGAGTATCACCGGGACTGCCCTAGACTGGTTTGCCTCCTATTTGTCAGACAGGAGTTCTTCTGTGGCCAATGATCATTATGTCTCCTTATCTGCTCGGCTTACGTGGTCTATCCCAAGGTTCAAGCCTTGGTCCTTTTCTTTGCTCCCTGTACATGCTCCCCCTTGGTTTCATAATTAGTCGATTTAAGTGTATTTCTTATCACTGCTATGCGGACGATACACCGCTATACTTTTCTTTCAATTTGTATGACCTTAGCAAACTCTCTACCTTGCAAGACAGTACAGCACCTTGTAACTCTGGTTTTGAAATGTGCTTTATAAATAAAGTTTACTTACTTACTTTATAAAATATGATGCATTCTTACAGATCAAATTGTTCAGCTGCATGTGAAAAAGTTGATATTACCTCCACCTTTGTCAGCTAAATGCTGCTTACACATAAATACATCAGTTACAATGATACAACACTACAATATATGTAATGCTCTAACGTGACTGGGATCATCATCTACATAAGCAGGACTTGCTTGCTTTTGATACTTAAAATACATTTTTTATGGTATTACTGTTATGCTTTTAACTACAAAAAATTATGAGTTTTAATTACAAGTTAAAAATAAATACCAATACTGTATATTACCTGTTAAAATATAAATCTTCATATGCAAAATACACACATTTACATAATGGAAGCAGCCATGTATTAAGAACTACTGGTTGCCACTGCAGCTCAACAGGAGCAGCTGGGGGATTTGAGTGTTGCTTCAGGGCATGTAAGCAGTAAATTCCTGGTTGTTTTTAGGGCTGTAACCAACTATTATTTTCATTATTGATGAATCTGCCAATAATCTTCTCAATTAATCATTTAGCCTGTAAAATGTCAGATAATAGAGAATCTCAGATGGCCCAGGACTGCATTGCAGCTTCTAAGCTCTGGGCGGCATTCGGCTCGCTACATGATATATGGGTAGACTTTTTTTCACAGAAGACATTTTGACACATCACAGTAAAAAAGTATGGGTGTAAATAATAAAATGAATGACTGAAAATGAATTCCATTTAGCTGTTTCACTGTCCTGCTGGCTCACTGTAACACTGTCATGGTTTACTGGGACAATTGAATAGAGTTGTTAATGTTATTAGTAACACCTGTGCTTTTACTACTATGACAAGTCAAAATGTCTGCTGTGAAAAAAGGCGTATTGTCTGTTTTCCGGTGTAAATCTTTTTTGGGGCATCATAAGTCTTTGATGGTGCATCACTGCTCCCTGCACTCTGTCTCCTCTGTATTCCTGCATGTTTTTTGTCACAGGAAGCCGACATATAAATCAAAGATATGTTTCTTTTAAGATGTACTGTTTCCTGTATGTACATTAACTCAATAGGAAATATGAACATATCCTCTGCTTTGATCAGTGGTGTATACTAACCTGATTTTAACAATTAAAACAATTAATTAACCAAAACTATTTCCTTAACACTTGAGGAAATTTTACCAATTTGAGTTAGTATTGTCACCTTTCTGACAACGTCAACAAAAGCTGAAAGTGCATAAGCTTTGTAGAAGTAGAATTTATGGCAGAACTGTTGTATTGGATTACATTAGATTGCACAGGTGTTCCTAATAAAGTGGCTGGTGAGTATATGTCTGTAGAGCATAAAACACCTTTTTTGAGAGAAATTTTAAAAACTTAATTATTCATATTTTCAGTGATTTACAGTAGAATACAAGTCACAAAAATTAGTTGGGATAAAATCACTTTACATGTAAATAGACTGTATTGTGGTTTTATTTCTTACATTTTTTCTGCTGTATTTGTGTGTATGAATAGTTTTTGTACAAACTGGAACTGTTCTATAATGATATTTTGAGTGATTATCATTAAAGATTTGTACATTTGTTAAGGCAACAGTCATATTTTTTGTGTGTTTTTTGGGTTTCTGGTAGTTTTATACTTTCTTAAAGTGACAAAATGATAAGTATAGCTGAGTTTGCGCTGAAAAATGTATACAATGAATGTGGGGTAAGGATGGTTTAAAACGTGCTAAAAAAAAGACAAACATTAATGCATTCAAAGTTGGTAAAAATTAACCAAAATGAAACTTGACTCCAGAGGGTAATGTTCACGAAAGTGTGTATGTAGAAACTGAAAAACCACAGAAATATTGATGTCTGATTTGTAGTACAGTCATAATCCAAAGGGATGGTTTTCTACTGAAATGTTGACTGATGTGACTATACAGCATCTAACTGCAGTGTTATTGTAAGTTATCAGTTTCTCTGCAGCAGTCATCAAGACAAATCAGAGCATTTGTTCCACGTGATAAATTAAGGTTTAATCGCTCCAGCATCCATGCGAGAAGGTTGTAAAAGAGGAAATGATTCCAGGATATTATATTACATGTTACATTCAAACTGTATGAATACTAATTGGATGAGGCCTTTGGTGCATTCCTGGGTGAGCTGGTCAGACAGCCAGTCCATATAGGGATCGTCTGAGCTGAGCGGGGCAGGAATGCAGGGAGCAGCCTTCCTGTAACTGGAAATATTCGGAGAAGATTTAGCCTCGGAATCTCAAACTCGCGCAGAGCTGCTCCTGTTTACGCCGTAAATCTGTTGGTCGGTGCTGAAATACTTGACCATGTGTCATCGTGGCGCAAGAATCTTCCCAGCCTCTCTCTGCAGCAGCTGATTTCACTCTCAGCACACACCCCTCCTTTGGTTGGGAACGTGCAAGTCAGTGACATCAGCTGCAGACTTCTCGACCATGATGAAATAAGGTTGAGAGATATACTCTACGTGACCAAAAGTATGTGGACACCCAAATAAATTAGAACGGAAACCTGAACATTACACTCATATACGACTGTCGAACATCTCAGTACAAATCCGGTGGCATTAATCTGCTGCTGTGACAGACTTGTGGGAAGGCTTTCCATAAGATTTTGGAACCTAGCTGCAGGAATTTGATCCCATTCAGACAAATGAGCATTAGTGAAGCTGGCAACTGAGGTCGGGTGATAAAGTCAGGCTCACAGTCTGTGTTCTACGCTACACCAGTTCACAGAAGTGTTGAATGGGGTTGAGTTCAGGACTCTGTGCAGGCCAGTCCAGTTCTTTCTCAGTAAACTGAGAAAACCATTTTTTATAGACTATAGTCTGGCACATCATAGTATGCTGTAGCATTAAGATTTCCCTAATTTGGAGCTAAGGGGTTTAGCCGAATTCAGGACCAAAAGTTTGCAAATATAAATGAACTGGGGTGTCCACATACTTAAGGCCACATGGTGTAACTGTGCTATACACAGTAAAATCTAATATCTGTTTGATTCAGTACAGTTAGGGGTTCAGTAAAGACATGTTAAAACCATGGATGTATCATAGGAATAATTAATTAATCTTAATACATCCATGGTTAACACACACTTTATAGCCAGTTCCAGCTGCCACTTTACAGACTAAACTAATGCAAAGGAATGGAGTGAAAGCTGGAAAAAGTTCATAATATGAACAGTGAGAAAATGACAAACTGCTGAAATACTGGATAAGAGTCCAAGTTCCTGATCAGCCAATCACACGTCAATATCAGTGTATTATACATGTTTGCAGATGTGTAAAAAAAAAATGAAAGAAAATGTTTCAGAGGCTTCATTTTTATGTATATATGTGACCTTCCATTTTTTTTATTTCAAATTAAACATGTTTTCTTCTTTGGAAATAAAATTAATTAATCACTGACAAAATATCTTCATCAGAACTCTATAATATTAGCATAGTAGATTTCAGTTTAGTTCAGATCAATATCAATTTAGGCTCGCCTGCTCACATGATAGTCCAACTGTAATGTGCAGAATGATCTCATCTCCTTCAATAAAGGCTGCCAGGAGACCTCACAGATTTAAACGACCCTTAAAGTGCAATAAATACCATTAAGAAATCAAAAACATTTTTCAAGGCGTTCAAATGTTTCATTGAAACAAAAAAACAGATCAGAAAATAAAGATCAATCTTCTCTTTAACTTTTTATGCTTCTTAACTCCACTTATTCAATTTACAATATGGAGAAAAAATATATTTTCTTATATAAATGAAACAGATATAGTGGATTAAATGCTCCAGAAAACGACGCACTTGAAACAAAACAGAAAGAGAAGCCCTAAAAAAAGAAGACCATTTAAACACAAATAGATCATTTCAATACAAAGACAGCACTGCAGTTGACGTCACATGGAGGATTTGGTTCCAGGCCAAAAGTTATTCCTGTCGCTATGCTGACTTGTTCATTCTTAATTCATGTGAATTATGTAAACCAGTTTAGTCTGTTAGGTTCCAGCCTATCAAACCAAAATGAATACAATTTCAGGTTTTTTGCGGTTGACTCACAATGTTGGACAAACTTTATACAATAACAGGACCTCCAACAACCAAAGTCAGGTACGATAATGTGGGATAAATGCTTTCAACAAATGTCTGCTGCCTTCATCATGCTGTAAATTCCTTCATTAGACTCTATACTGTTAGTGGTGTAGTCAGTGCATTTGTAAGTCCATGTGTGTCCACAGCAGGACTGCACAGCAAGGACGTGTCCTGCAGGAGGGAAACCAACTCAACAGGACCAGGTGGAGCTGTCTTCTTCTGTCCAGACCCTCTGAGGGACTCCCGGGCCTTTTTGCAGACTGACCTTTTCGGGTCGCTGTAGCCGCTTAACCTGGAAGCGAGAGATCTTTTGGGTCGGGGCCTCTTCAGCTTCTTCCGCTCGGGGTCATGGACGACACTGTGGCGCTGGAGGCTCTGCTTCATAGCGAAGGTCTTCCCGCAGCCTTGGTGGGTGCAGGCGAAGGGCCGAAGCTCCTCGTGGAAGGAGTTGATGTGGCTCTGCAGGTTGAAGGTCGTGGTGAATGACCTCTCGCAGCCATCCCTGGGGCACTTGAAGACTACTCGCTCGTCACAGTGGACGTGCTGATGCTGCTGCAGGAACCAGGAGTCCCTGAACACCTTGCTACACTGCTCACACCTCAGGTTGGGTCTGTGCTGCTCCTTCCTGTGCTTAACATACTCAGTCCAGGTCTTTCCAGTGAAGATGCAGCTCTCCTCCTTGCAGGGATAACCTCTGTGCACCTTCTCATGTCGCTTCAGTTTGCTGGGGAAGGCGAACCGCATCTGGCAGCCTTCATAAGTGCACTGGTAAGGGGGAAGCTGGGTGTGCTGCTCACACATGTGGGACTTGAGCTGCTTGTTCTTCTTGAACTCAAGCCCACAGCCGTCAACTTTACACACGTACTTCCTTTGCTCCTGGGTGTGGACGCGGCTGACATGTCTGGCCCGGTTTGAGTTGGTGGTGAAGGCCTGAGTGCAGCCGTCCACGGTGCAGTGAAACGGCTTCTGCCCGCTGTGAGTGAGCTCATGTCGTGCCAGGTGATAGAGGCTGCAGAAGGACTTCCCGCAGCCGTCGTGCTCACATGTGTGCGGCTTCACTCCCGTGTGTTTACACAAGTGAGCGTCCAGTTTCCATTGTTTGTTATACGCCGCCGAGCAGCCGGGAAACGAGCAGATGTAACGTTTGTGCGGCTGCGTTTTAACTTCCATTTCTGCGGCATTTAGTAATAACAGAGGATACAAGTTTGATATAGTTTACCTCTGAAGGCACGCTACACGCGTTCAACCTCACCCGGTACTTCCCACAGTGCTCTGCAGCGTGACGCCACTTCCACTCCGGATGTTACGTCTTAATTACCCATCGGTCCTCTGATGTTTGATTGTTGACTGTTTCTGCAGTTAGCTCACAAGAGCTTTTGTAAGTACTGTGAGATTTTTACGTAAAAAGTACACATGACAGCTCCACATTTCAAAATGACAGCACAAATGATTGTGTTTGCAGTTTCCGTTCAGTTACACGTTGTTCATATTTGGACGCAGACGACGCTAACGTTAGCTAACGTTAGCATGTTGGCTAATGCTAGTTTGCGTTTAGGTCATATGTAATGAGAAAACGTCACAGCACGCTCTTTGCAAAAAAAAAAGTCAGTTTATGTTTTCATACAGACCACCTTCTGTTCACAACACAAGCCTTTACGGTCGACATACACTTGTATTCACATTATACACCTTACTAAGTTACTCCAACACAGCTTGACATCAGAGACATTCATTCCTCTGAGAGACTTTAAAGTTTTATTAGCTGATATTCTCTTGTGATCTCTTTTGATTGTGTCTGTGAGTGTGTATGATGATTGTTTAGTGATGGGAACGAACGGTCTTATCGTGATCCTGTGTAAATGTAATCTTTTCTCATGTCTCTTGTGCAAAAGATATCTTGATCTCAGTGAGATTCCCTGAATAAATAAAGCTTAACTAACTATAGTACCGGAAACCGGATTTCCCCCCCAGTTCTGAGTTTGCATGAGGAACTTATGAATCCAACCTATCCTGTTATCTGAAGCTATATCAACATGGTGTCAGTGACATAACTTCTTTTTTTATCTTGTGAAAAAAGGTTGGATCCATTAGTGGTGTGGAGATCCAGACGTCACTATGGTAAGCCATGATGAGTATTATTCACCTGTGTCTGTCAAGTTACAAAGATATTTAAATACTCAGAATGTGCTCTTTACTAACAAAACAGACTGTACTGTTTTTTTGACAGGGTGAAAGAAAAGGAACAAACAAATACTACCCTCCGGATTTTGATCCTGCCAAGGTTTGTATGACCACACAGACAAGAGTTTTCAATCTTTTTAGCTCAACTTTGTGTGTATAGATCCTGACTGACATCTCCATCATTCTTTGCCTTTAGCATGGATCCCTCAATGGCTACCATAAAACTCATGCTCTGCGGGAGAGGGCCAGGAAACTGTCCCAGGGCATCCTCATCATCAGGTCAGTACACACATACTGTAGAAATGATAAACTGATGTTGACTGGAGATTGAAAATGATAAATGATATCATTTGAAATCCAGCTTCTGACATGTTATTCGATAAGTTAAATTCATTTGGTTTGACCGGTTATCATCTCCAAAATACATATTTATAGAAGCAAATGACATAATATGCTGATAAAATAATGCTGATAGACAAAGAAAAGAAGTAACTTGGAGTTCTTTTATTTCAGAGCTTCAAATATGCTTTATTATGATAATTTTCATACAATATACAGTAAACACAAAATTACCAATATGGTGCAATTAAGCACACACATCCATACCTCTTTCTCTAAACGAAGACACAAACGGGGGAGATCCAACTCTTGTAATTAAACAATTCATAGGTTAGGGTGAAAGTCCATGAGGGATGACGAGTAGCAGATAGTTAAAATCTTTGTGTAAAATAAAATAAAATAAGTAAAGAGTAAAAGTAGTGCAGATATACACACATCTAAACACTGTATAAATACACATACAATATAAAAAAGTAAACAGATACATTTAGATAAACTTAGCTACCTCCCAAAAAACAAGGAAAGGCCCCTAAATTTGATAGCTTATAGCAAGCTTATCTTTTACAACATGCCTTATTCTGTCAGTGTATAGTATGTCAGTAAGTTCATTCATCCAATTAAAAACTGTGGAAATAACCTTTTTTTATTCCAAATGAAGCAGTTTCTTTGCTGTGATTAAACAATAAGAAAGAAGTTGAATTGAATGTATGTTTTAACTGACTGTTTTTGTCCATAAAGGTTTGAGATGCCCTACAACATCTGGTGTGATGGCTGTAAAAATCACATCGGCATGGGTAAGCTGGGAGAATTAACTTGGCCCTTTTAGTCGGGGTCAGTCTCACATGATGTTGTCTGACACATTTCTATAACAGAGATTTTCTTCTCGTACAGGGGTCCGTTACAATGCTGAGAAGAAGAAAGTGGGGAACTACTACACCACGCCAATCTACAGGTAAACACAGATGGACTGAGTTGACGTGAACTGAGCCGTGTGACGCAGTTTAAATGATGCCTCTGACAATAAAAGTGTCTAAAAAAATTTAATCACAAATCAAGAATTTAAAATATTAATGTTTGTTGACCTACCCACCAGGTTTAGGATGAAGTGCCATCTGTGTGTTAACTACATCGAGATGCAGACGGACCCGGCGACCTGCGACTATGTGATCGTGAGCGGGGCAAGCAGGAAGGAGGAGCGCTGGGACATGGCTGAAAATGAGCAGATACTCACCACAGGTACAAATTCATGTTTATAAATCAAAAGAAAAATGACTTGTTTAGTTCACTTTCTTTGAGCACAGTGACGATGCACATCCTTGAGGATATAAGGACATAAAGGTGTCTTTTGCTAATGTCTTTCTCTCAAGGGTTGATATTATTTTTTTTATGCCACCTGCTCTTCTTTGCATGCTTGTTCTCTTTTCTTAAACAACTCTCTCCTGCGTCTCTCTGGACAGAGCGGACAGAGAAGGAGAAGCTGGAGACGGATGCCATGTATAAGCTGGACCACGGTGGGAAAGATAAGGAGAAGCTTACGAAGGCTCTGCCCTCACTGTCCGAGATTCAGGACTACCAGTCTGGCTGGAAGGACGACTTCCAGCTCAACAGCTCCCTCCGCAGGAAGTTCAGAGTAAGATATTGATCTCTTGTGTAGGTATCTGCTGTATTAATGCTATCCAAGATAATGTTCCTGTGCTGAATTTCCTCTGAAATACTAATTTGCATACAGTAGACTGACATATTTTGAGATTTTTTTTTTGCATTGCATCACCAAACTGAGGACTCTGTTTTACTTTGTGATGCAGACAGAGAAGAAAGTTTTGGCTGAGCAGGAAGAGAAGGACAACGCGGTGAGAATGAGGACCAACCTGTCCATCCCACTGCTGCCGGAGAAAGAGGAGGACAAGAAACTGGCAGCACTGCTCACCTACCAGGCTCCTGACTGTAAGCAGCAGATATGGGTTCTTCTCTCACATACACGACTGATTTAAGTAGAATTTAAAAATATTCACTGACTGCATTTGACCTTTGACCCCACCTTACTTGCAACAACAGCTCTTCTTTTTAAAAATTAGGAAAATCATTCTTCTTTGGACACAGTCCTCAAGCTGCATTTGAAAAAAATGCAGTAACTTTTAACAATTTGTAAGAAATGAATACATTTTAAAAGAATGTCTGTATCAGCCGGAAATCTGTCAGAAATCACACAGATGTGACAGGGTCGCATAATTTATTTTAACTACACACTACATGCAAATTTGTAATCTGTGGCTGAATATGGATCAGTGTTTGATAGACAATCGTGGGATATGTTTGCTAGAATTGCACTACATCTTAAAATCCCTTTTAATATTGTGAGTGAGGTTGTAAAAATAATCTTGACTACATCATATATATCCCATATCAGCTTGTTAAAACCCTTCACTATAGCTCTGATGTTAACTCAGAGTGAAATATTCAAACCCAAAACTCAAACTTCATGGAATCTAATAAAAATATTCTTGATTTCTTGTGCATTATTTTAGACACCTCTCTCCAGAATTCAGCCCAACATTTTTGTTTCTTCCACTAGAATTTAAAACAATCATTTGTGAATTTGAACAAAGATTTTTATGCACAGCATGAATTTGCACTCAGTTGAAGAGGTTAATGAGAAAATAGCAAAATAGTAGAAGATACCTTGTGAAGAAATCCTTTTTCTTTTAAAAAAAAACAACCTTCACATACATTTTTGACATTTTTCTAACTAAAGCCATATTAATTGGACCACAGCTTGTACAAAAAATTGAATTCTAAAAATATCTTCTTTATTATTCCCCTCCCCTCTCTGCTCAGCCTATGAGGACAAGAAGCACAGCAAGCGGAAACAGATCTCCTCTCGTTCATGGTTCAACTCCACCTCACCTTCACCAGGGGGCGCTGCTGGCAGTCTGCTGCACAAGCTGGGCCTGCAGGGGAAAGAAGCAGCAGTGGCTAAAGCTCTTAGCGCCTCCCACAGCCCCCTGATCCGCAAACGCACGGGAGGATCCGGAATCAAAACTAAACCCTGCGCCACCATCACCCACAGGGAATCAGACTTTGAAGTCAACACGTATGACAAAGATATTTCAAAGGTCACTCAGAGAGAGGAGGGACCGAGTACGGTACCAACACAAGTGGGAAAAGAAGTAACAGAGACGAATGACAGTGGATGCAGGGAGGTTAAAATCACAGAGGAAGCGGATAAAGAACTGACAGACGCAGAGGACTTTGGGAAGAAGAAGGAGCAGGACAGAAGTTTTGGAACAGTCACATCCCTGGTGGCAGACTACAGCGACTCCGATTCAGACCCTGGACAATGAGGTTGAATGAAAAGTGTTATTTTGTGAGAGTGAAACAGCCACGGACTGATCATAATAGAAATATTCGGTTTGTTTGTTTTGTTTTTTAAACACAATGTGTAAAATAAGATTTTAATTTTGAGCTTGGTAGCCTGCAGAACTCAGTGTCATACATGTGTTTTATGAAGACAGACTGTGTAAACACTGCAGACCCAGCTGAAAATGTTTGATTAAATTGATTTTCTGTTTCATATGCCCACAGATGTGTGATCTGACAACAAAACTGTCAGGAACCTTGTAAATTAAATGTTAAATATAGTTTAAACTGCAGTTAAAATGTTGTTTGATGAGTTTAAATATCATTTGTTAGCAGAAATTGTTGCAACTATCTACATCATCCAATGGTGAATATCTGGTTTTGGACTTAGTATCATTAACAGTATCTCCAGAAATAATTCATTCATAAATTATTATTAATAATGATTAGAGTCAATGCATAAATTGCTCCACTGTGCGAACTCACCCACAGACTAAGACAAAGCAAAATCTGACCTTTTTAAGAAGAGTAGCATGTTATATTATTGACATTTAGGGCTGAATTATTTTCATTATTGATTAATCTGCAGATTATTTACTTGGTTAAATGGTTAGTCTATGAAATGATAAAAAAAACTGTGAAAAATTGCTTTCACAGTTTCTCAGAGCCCACAGTGATGTCTTCAATTTGTTTGCTTTGTCTGAGTGACAGTCCGATACTTTAAGATGTTCCATTTACTCATATATGACAAAAAAAACCCCCAAAACAAAACAGAAAACCGTCACAAGCAGGTGCTGATTAATTTTCTTTCAATTTATTAATTGACATATCAATGCAGAGCTATTGACGTTATCTGCTGTTACCATTGCTTCCACAGTTTCATGAGTATTCAAGTAAATTTGGCAACATTTTTAAGGAGTAAGTTACACCAGAGAGGTAAATTCTAGCAATTTACCACAAAATAACTCCTGGAATCCATTGGACACCATGATGCATTAGTTTCATAAAAGGTTTCTATTACATTTAAATTTTTAACTTTTTTGCACAGTGCAGTTTATACAGCTTCTTCCTGTGTCACTGTTCTGAAAGCATCATCGCAATTTTCAGTGTTAACAGCCCTTTAACCCCCACACAGATGTTTTCAGTTGTTGTGGCTGATAGGAACTCAAGTCAGGTTGGAGTTGGGTGTAGCTATGCTTGAATTACATGATGTCATAAATTTCTATGTACTGGTAAGAATGATGACAGTGTAAGAGGAAAGTGAAGCAGTCCTGAGAAGCAACCTAATCAGGTTGGCTGTACCATGGGGGTTTAGGTGCTTCAATTACACCACTATAAAGTCTTTAAAGGGGACATATACACATTTCTAGGTCTGTGTTTTTATTCTGGGGCTCTACTGCAATATCTTTGCATGATTTACAGTTAAAAACTCCTGATTTGTCTTATACTGGCCCTTTATGCATGCCCTCAGTTCGATCTTGTCTGAAATACGTGAGTGGACAACAACATAAGCGACAAGGCTGCAGAACCAACAGCCATTGGCGGCCATGTGTGAACAATCTGGCATCAGTTTGATGGGGAAGTAACACCAAGATTGCAAACGGAGCGTTCAGGGAAGGCAGGCAGCATTTTTACATACGTTCACCCTCAAGTTTTGGACCTTTGATCACGTTTCACATAGAGATCTGACATAATAACAGTATAAAAAGGACAGAAAATCAAAGCAGGATAAGTCCCCTGAAAAGGTTTTGGCATCTATATTTGAATGATGAGTGACAGCAACTCAGATCTCTGTCAGAATCTCAAATCGATATTGCTGGGCATTTTATATATTGTTTCTCCTGAAATGACCTGTGTTGCACTGTGGAGATTTTGTAATGATGATCGTTAGAACAATCATTAGCTGACAGCTAATGTTGCAGCAGCGTCGCCCTCTAGTGGGCGCTGTTCTGTGCCTAAATCCAAACATGGCTTAGATAATATAACTTTGAAAAAAAGATGCTTTCTCCACTAAAATGTGGTCATAAATGGTTGTGATTTTTAATTAGTAAGTATGGAAAGGCAAGTTTACATGTAAAATATGTACCTTCAACAGGGAAGCATTTCAAAGTGCTGTACATAAAACATAAAAGGCAAGATGTAAAAGAAAGACAAGACATCAAGTAGGATTTAAAAGAGTTAAATAATAGACGTTATAATAAGCTAAAAGTAGAATAAGACATAAAACAGGAGAATAAAAGCTACAGTGCAGCTATGTGTAGAGAGAAAAATAAATTTAATAAAATGTATTAAAAGGCAGCGGCAAACAGAAAAGTCTTTATCCTTGATTTAAAAGAACTGAGAGTTGCAGCAGACCTCCAGTTTTCTGGGAGTTTGTTCCAGATATGTGGTGAATAAACCTGAACGCTGCTTCTCCATGTTTAGTTTTG
This sequence comes from Thunnus maccoyii, assembly GCF_910596095.1. Lineage (NCBI taxonomy): Eukaryota > Metazoa > Chordata > Actinopteri > Scombriformes > Scombridae > Thunnus > Thunnus maccoyii. The sequence goes on along the minus strand of NC_056534.1, from coordinate 6,158,990 downwards.
ACTCTGGGGACAGAAAGCAGACCTGAACCAGACAACCTGAGAGGTCTGGATGGTTCATAATGTAGATAGACACATCAAATAAATATTTTGATCGCATATCATTCAGCACAGGGGAGATCAATTCATTGGCAAACTGGTTTGGCCGCATAGACTACTCCACGTTGGAAATGATGATGAGTATTGGGGTAGTTTCTGTTAAATAAGGATGAAGGATTTTATTGAAATAAAGGTACTTTGGAGGGTTATGTTGGTTCAAATAGTTAACTCATTCCATACAAGAATTTGTAGTTTGTTTTTGTGTCCGAGCACTATTATTGATCAGAAACATTAGTCCCTCTTCTTCCTGTTGACTGTACATAGTCTGATGAGGAAGGAGGGGGTTACGGCTCTGTTTTAACAGTTGATTGTCTCTCCGGTGGCCACAGTTCACTGAGGCTCCCTGTCAGTCAACATGGGTTGGTGGACACTGCACAACATTTTATTTCTTATGCTTCTCTGCAACTCCAACGGGTGGCTTCAGGATAGAATAACTTTAGAAAGGTAAGTTCTTTTTGCTTTAACATTTTCTGCTGACTGTTAGGACAGTTTATATTATTGAAGTGTTACCTACTAATGAAGTTGTGTTCTTAACAGACCCCGAGGTCGACCCCCCTGGTTTGACAGGTAGGTGTGCACACAGAGATCATATGCACAGTTGCAACTTTTAGTCTCTGACAGCTTAAGTTATTATTTCTGAATCTACTCCCCAGATTTCAGCCAATAAACAAATACTGGGACCTCCATTCGTAAGTAACCAAAGTGGACTTGTCTTAACAAAAAAATAAAAACAAATACTATACAATATGTATTTACACTGAACAGTTATTTTGTGACATCATCTGACATCTTTTGACGTGACTATATCAATAGCCCAAATTTCACAATATCAAGTTTTTTCCCAAGAAATCAATATTTGTCATTGTGGGACAGCTTTTAAATTTAAAGTTTATCCAGTGAAAAAAACACACTTTTCATTCACTATGAATGAAAAGTGTCGTACTAATTAGATGTATTATTATTATTATTATTATTATTATTATTATTATTATTGTCATTATTATTCAGTTGTAGGGGAAACTCCGGGGTACATTGTGTTTTACAAAAACATTAAAAAATAAATCACTTTTTTAAATGGGAATGTAAACTCAGTCACTACATTTTTCCCTCTCCTTGTTTCAATTTTGTATGTTACCTTACTGTTGTTTAATGCTATGTGACTTTCCAATACCACAGTTTGTTTGTTTGATCTGTACTCTTGTTGGCAACACTTGTATCATGACTAAAAATAAACATTTTTGTGTTTATTTTACAGTTTACCATCTGACCCGAAGCACAAAATCAGTTCTTCTGCAAGGTACAGTTGCTGATATGGTGTTGACTCTTACAACCATTAACAGTCAGAACAAATAATTCTCCTTCTTCAAGGACAGATTAAGTTTGACCTATCACTTTATATTCACTCTTACTTCTATTTTAGTACTGGCAGTTTTTAAAATTATTTTCTGACATCTTATCACTCATCAGTTCTTGTTTATTTCTCTATTTTCCATCCACAAGCTTTGTATTGTTCATCTTTTAAAGCAAAATTTAAAGGTGCAGTGTGTAGAAGTTGTGGTGTCTAGTGGAACGGACTTGGCAGAAATGGAATGTATAGTATGTTTTAATTAGTGTATAATCACCTGAAAATAAGAATCGTTGTGTTTTCGTTACCTTAGAACCACCTTATATCTATGTAGGGTGACCTATGGCCACCATAGGTTCTCCTACATTCTTGGAGGGGGAGGAGGGGTTATTTATTTTTTTTTAATTCAGTTGGTTGCAATCTGTAACCTCACCGCTAGATGCCACTAAATCCTACACACCGCACCTTTAACACATTTAAGTACTGGTGTTTATTTTCAGTCGTAATATTTGGAGCAGTAGTAGTGGCCTAATAGTAGGGTTTCTGGTAGCCACTTTCAGTTTCTGGCATCAGCCTATAAAATATTCACCCAGTTACTTTTTAATTGTAGAAAATAAATACCCTCTAGGTTGCTAAAACACACAAAAAAAAGTTCCCATAAAAATATTGAGGACATGACCTCAGTGTCCTTAATGGTAACTACAGCCCTGGTAGTATCTATAGTTGATTATGGTGACAGTAGTGTATTAGGCATTGCTTTTTTCATTTTACAGGTCACATATTTTTAGTAATTTCATAGTAAATTTCTTGAAAAGGAAAAGGAAGCTTAGGGAAAGAAGAGAGAGTGTTGTGAAAGTTGTGGTAGGGCTAGTAGATGTAGCAGTAGTTAGTGAAGTAGTACTAATGGTGATAGTGGAAGGAGTGTTAGTAGTCATTGAAATGTTTACAGTATCTAACAAGTTAATGACTCCTGCCCTGGTCTCGTATTGTGATGTCGTCCTGCAGGTTTACTCTGCTTGCTCCAGACCTGCTGAGGACAGACAGTCCGGAGAACATCTACCTGCAGTACGAAGGCAGTCTGTCCAGCCCTGTCACTGTCTTAATCTCCATCCAGGACTTCAGTAAGACAACCACGCTCCTCCAGGACTCCGTCAGACTCGAACCAGGAAATGGCTATCACGCTCTCAAGACTATACAGGTGACTCACCAGATCATAACTTTAGGTGCCATGGTCTGGATAAGTGACATGAGTATGTTTTGGTCAAAATGTCCTAACCTCCAGTTTGTCTTAAGTTTTTATAACATAGTATAATAATAATAATAATATTAAACTTTATTTATATAGGATTGTTCTTAACAACGTTACAAAGTGCCTAACAAAAAGAAAAGAAAATCAGACAAGGCAGATAAAAAGAAAGTAGAGACAATAAAATGAATGTAATCAAATAAATAAAAGTATATATCAAACATTTCCAAAAGCTTTGACAAAGAGAAAAGTTTTAAGAAGAGATTTAAAAGAAGCTAGCAAATTAGTGCATCTTTCTTCAGTAGGCAGAGAGTTCTATATTGTGGGACCTCTAATAGCAAATGCCTGATTACCCTTAGTCACCAACCGTGACCTGGGAGTAACCAGCAGGGCTCCATCTACGGATCTTAATGGCTGAGAGGGAATATACCAGGTCAATGAGTCAGAGATGTATGTAGGTACAAGGTCGTTTAAAGCCTTAAAATTGAGCAATAAGATTTTAAAATCATTGCAAAATTTAACAGGGCGACAATTTAGGCAGGCAAGCATGGGGGTAATGTGATCATGCCTCTTTGTTCCAGGAATAAGTCGAGTTGCAGTGTTTTGTACCAATTGGAGACAGTAGAGGGAGCTCTGGTTGATACATGAGTAAAGTGAATTGCAATAATTGAGCTGAGAATAAATGAAGGCTTGTAAAACTTTCTGTCTTTAGAGAGTATCTTGAGCTGGGGGAAACATGACTTGACAACATTTCTGACTTGATCGTTAAAACAGAGGCTAGCATCCCCCCTAGATTCCTACCAGCCTGCTTAATATTATTCGACAGATCACCAAGATTAGCACCAAAAGAGCTGATGAAATTTGGCTGACTGAACAGAATGACCTCAGACTTATTATCAATAAATTTAATGAAGTTTTGGGACATCCAGGAATTAATATCAGAGAGGCAAGTTCTGAGATTTGCTAGGCTGCTAGGATCTGCGAGTTGAATGTCGTCAGCATAAAAATGGCAAAGTACATCATGCTTCTGAATAACATGGCCAAGAAACAGCATGTATATAGGGAACAGAAGGGGACTAAGACATGAACCTTGAGGGACACCAAAACTGAGCCATTGAGGAAGTAGAGTTACCCAGAGCAATGGAAAAAAATCTGCTGGAGATGCATGAATGTAATAAGCTGACAGCTGCAATTTTGGAACAATGGCTTACTTATCTTGAGTATATTAGTGAACAAAACTGCCTCCTGACTGTTGAAGTATTTGGACTGGCAGCACAGTGACAGAACAGGCTCTGTAGTCAGAGACAGTTAAAAAGTTAGGTTATGCATATAATGACAATAATCCATCTTTCTACAGGACTCTAGTTGGGAAAATCATCTATCTCTAAACCAAGTGTCTTGTTTACATGATTAAGAAAACAGAAAGCTGATAGACAGAAAAACTGACAAGACAAAAAAATATATTTACCAGCTGCAGGTTAAAGGTCAACTGTCTTTATTGTGACTGATCCCCACTATGATTCTATTTCTAATTTTAAATATCTTCCTGTTTCTCATCTCATTTTTCCCAGCTGTCCTCGGACCATTTCGATCGTGAAGACAAAAAGAACCACTTTGTGTATCTGACCGTGAGGTTTGAGGACTATCACTCTGAGGAGAGGGTAATGATGGTGTCTTTTCACTCTGGATACATCTTCATCCAGACAGACAAACCCATTTACAAGCCTGGAGATACTGGTAAGGACTAAAAATAATGGTACTTGAATGACACAAGTGACCACAAATACTGTTTTTGGTTAAAACTGTTAAAATGGTTTGGTGGATATGTAAAAAGAGCAACTATTTTATTTCTCCAGTCAAAGTTTAGCCATGATAAAAGCACCATTAGTGGTAGCAGTGTAATAATGATGATGCAACTTATATATACAAGCCTGAATAATGTTTGACTGATGTATTAAAAATTGAAAAATTATTTTACTTTATTATTTATTTTGAGTATTTTTCAGTCTGTTTCTTATACTTTTTCCCTTTCGCTGTTTCTTCCTTCTCAGTACGGTTCAGAGCCTTTGTGTCCTCTCCAGCCTTTAAGGCCTTTGACAGCTCTATCACAATAGATATCCAGGTAAACAAATAACGATACATTATCGCTGAAATGTAAAATGTGTGTACATAATTTTGTAATAAACAAAATGCTTAAAAGAGAGTCTTTTTCTAAAAGAGAATGGGAAACATTGGAAGATTTTTTTTTTTAGATCTGCTGGAGGTACATGAGTTATCATGAGTTATAGGTTGTGTCAAAGCTTGTAATAACCTAATGGATTATTAAATTAATATTAGCTCAAATTACCTCTTTGTGTTACAGAATCCAGAGGGTGTGGTGGTTAAGCAGATCTTCAGAGTCAGAGCTGTTGATGGCATCCATAGGGAAACTTTCATTCTCTCCGAAATTGTCAAGTAAGATCAACTTGTTGGACTCCTTTTTAAAGACCTTCCAACACCTAGAGGATTAGAGGTGTTGACATTATTCATTGAGGGACGGTTAGTCAAGAATTCACACTCTCATAGATTCTTGTCTCAGCAGAATTTATTGAGAAAACTCAGAGTGTTCAGAATAACCCAGAAGGCCCAGGATTTTTCAACACCTCGCTGGTCACAAACATGTTTATTTTAGGCCTCCACCTGCCCCAGTTAAGGCTTTGTAATATGCTGTGGATGTACACTAGGGTGACTAAATTCACTTTACTGAAATACCTCAACTGAAGAAAATAAGTTTTTTTTTTTCAGAATAATTCTATGTGATTAAAAGTTCAAGCCACATTTTGTAGCATTTATCGTGAACAGAAGAGACTGTGATGGACAGATAACCTAAAGGGCATTAGGGTAAATCCAAGGCCACATCAAAACAAGTCAAACAAGTGAAAGTTCCTTTTTTTTTTCTTTCCCAAAAAAGACGCAACTGTACCTGCCAAAAAATCCCCCAAAAACATATGATTGACCTGATTACATGGAGCATTTTAATGTTATAAAATAAGCAATTTTAAGATTTATTTAAGACAATTGGCAGTATGTAGACAGCATTTACACTGCATTTAAATTAAAAAAGCAGTAGTAGTTTGGTAGTAGTAGTGGGGCACTTTTCTTCCTGTGGAAATTAAGCTACAATTTTTAGAGCTTTTGGCAAATGTGAAAGGAGTGAAGGGCGACAGGATTTATGGGTAAAGTAGTTTTGATTTCTAGAAACTCTGCCTTTACAGTAATATCACTAGTGCGATATTGAGGCTGCTCCCTGTAGTGACCATGCTTTCACTTTTTTACAGCCATCAATAAAGGGATCATAATTATTTTCCAATGATAGATTGGTTTTTCTAAATTACATGTAACACATAAAAGGCCAAAGAATATCCCTCTGTTTTATGTGCTATCTCTAATATCTCTAATATCTAATTGATTGTCTGTGACAGTGAAGGAACATGGACGGTGGTTGCCAAGTTTGACCACCGGCAGCAGAACACATTCACCTCCCAGTTTGAAGTGAAGAAATACGGTAGGTCAAGTATAAATCGTGCTTGCTTTTGCTAATTATATCAGTAGCTAGAAATAATTTTTGTCAAGTATGAATCACATTTTCTTCAACTCTGAATGTCACATTTTGGAACAAAGTGATTCATAGGCTCTCCAACTGTGTGATACAGTTACTCTTTATTTTTATGGTGTATGGTGTTTCAGTGCTCCCAGCCTTCAATGTTACATTGACACCCAGGAAGTCCTTCCTCGACCTGGATGACCGTGAGCTGGTAGTAGAGATCTCGGCCAGGTCAGTCCAATACACAAACCCTTATTTACTGTTGCACTGCAATTTATAATACGGTACATCTCTTGGCCATATTTATTCATTTAAGTGAGCCATGACCCACACTGCTACTGATCAAAGTTTAGAGGGGATATGTTATGCTTTTTGTAATTTTCTGTTATTTTTATACTGTTATGATGTTGGATAACTATGTTAAACATGGTCAAAGTTCCAAAACCAGGGCTTCAACCTGTTCTGAATGCTTTGTTTGCAATGTTAACTCTATTTCCCATTGAACTCCCATCGTCCATGCATTCCCACAAAACAGCCGTCCGTTTTGTAGTCTTTGTTGCTAAGGTTGTTCCGTGGGTTTTTTGGGTTGTCTACTCGCATATTTCAGGACATCGGGTGAAGGATGGCTGACAGAGACAGAACTGAGGGGCCGCATAAAGAGCCAGCATAAGTTAAATCATGAGCTTTTATTCTATTAGAGCCCCAGAATATTAATATAAACCTGGAAATTTGATGATAAGCCCCCAATTCACTCTATAGCCTAAAGCCCTACTAATCCTGTGCTAAATTTAACTTAAACCCAAACTTAACTTTAACCTTAAGTCTAAAACCATGTGCTCATCCTTAACCAGCCTCTGAAATAGCCAGGACTTGCAAAATCGTTCTTACAATGACATTGGTTTGTCTTTCGGAAACCACAAACCACAACTTTTTCTTTTTCAAAGGAAGAGTAGCTGTTGAGCGGGTAACCACTAATAGGGATCCAAATATAAATAAGTAGATAAATAAAGGCACTCACACACTTTATTTGATGACATGGGGATTTACCCTTATAAAGAAGAAATAAAGAAAATATAATATTGAAATTTTAAACTGGCCTGGTGGTTAAGACACGCACCATATAACAGCAATGTTTTTGCATGTCGTACCCTTATTGCTTCTCTTTCTGTGTGTTTCCTGTCTGTATCTTCCCTGTCAGTCTCTCCAGTAAAGGTGAAAATACTAAAAATAATATTTAAATAAAAGCATGAATAAAAACCACTGATTGTTTACTAACCGTTGTTGTGACTGTGTTCAGGTACCTATATGGGGAGTCGGTCCAGGGGACGGCCTATGTAGTGTTTGGAGTGAAGACGAACAACGAGATGAGAAGGTTACCTTCAGTGAAGCAGGTGTCAGATGTAAGTCACTGCTCCATCCAAAAATTCACCAACTGTTGTCACTGATTTATGGGTGCCGCCATTAAGATTTAACCTTGTAAAGGAAGAATGTACGCCATCTCCCTGCCACATTTATGAGCTATATAATAAGTTGTTGGTGCTAAAAATATTACCAAACATATTTTTGGTACCTTTATCATTCTTTGGCATTAAGATGCTCTCTGGGATTAGTGCTAAGCAAAAACTGCTGTGGTGTTTTTCCCCTGTCAGTGTAATAATGTACAGCATACAGTGATGTTTTTTTTTCTTTGAAAATTAGATTTTCTATAAGTGGCACTCTTCTGTTAATCTGTTCAGCCATGCCATTGTTGCTAATGCTAATTAACCAGTTATTCTGTGTATTCCTCACAAACTGTTGTTGCCCCTGTTTGTGTACAGTAAGCTTTGGGTTGAGGTTTTGATAAGCCAATACATTCATTGATTTTTGACCAATAAGGGGTCATAAAGGCTCCAAAACAAACTCACGAAAATACGGCCTTTATATACGTTCAGCTTATTATGTTGATAAGGCTAATCAGAGTCCTGTTTTCTGTCCACCTGAATGTACGTCCAACATTCAAGCCGCTTTTTTAGATCTGTTGTGGTCTTGACCAACTAGGGAGAAAAACATCTTGAGCTGCCAGATGTTTTGACTTTCTTCATTAGCTAGTCGCACTAACTTTGTCTGCTGTTATAGTGCTGGTAGCATATACTTTGCTTTGAGCTTGTTTGCTGGAAATGGCTGCCTATGGTTTTATATCAGGAGCCATGAGACTTAACCATGCAGTCTGTGTGCAACTGGAGAACCAAAACAATGAGCTAAAGGACGCTAAAAGCTACAGACATCTACAGAATTACATTTTAAGTTTCTGTGAGTTCAGCACTCTGAGTGAAACTTTCACATCAAACAGAGTTATTTGATTCAATATTGATATCAAAAGTTGTATGTGAAAGTTTATTCTTGAACTTACGGTCCACTCAGTAGCTTTTTCTGGAGCTTTCAACCCCATCTTATAGTTGTAAATAAAGGGTGAAGTTAGTAGTAAGTATTGCATACTGTATGAAGACAGTGAGGTGCGGTTGGAAGCTGTAGACAAAGCCTGAAAGCTGGCTGAGTCAATTTTCTTTGTGAAAATTGAAAATACTGGTTATAGTTCTGTAAATTATCAGTAACAGTGGCAAAATAACAAGTATTTCTATTGACTGTTTTGTAAAATTACTCTCTGTGTCTCTTGTAGCTGGATGGAGGAATCATCAGGCTGAGCATGGAGGAGATCAAGAGAACTTTTCCTGACATCAGATCTTTGGTGGGCGACTCTGTGTATGTCAAGGCCTCTGTCCTCACCAAGTCAGGTAAGCACTTTATGGTTTTGGTACACAGGAAAAAAGACCAGAAAGTCAACCCCTTGACCAATGATTTTCCATCAATAAAATCAGTCATTATATCAGTTGTTGCTCAGTTTGTTGATGTTTTTCCTAGGGAGAACAAACTCTTCAAATTGCCAAAGTTAGACCAGTGTTTATTTTATCTGCCCTACAGGACACAGTGATTGCGACATCTGTACAGTTCCATGTTTGATGATGTGTATCAACATGCCCTTTGGCCCGTTGGACAAACTAAAGTCATCAAAAGCTTTCCTCTGTGTCACAATTCTGGGGGAAATGTGGGGCATGTTAGTGGTGTTGTGTGGAAAAAAAAAAAACAACTCAAAATTAGTTTTTCATTTTTCAATATTAGATAACTGACAGACTGAGTACTTCCAAGCCTTGGATGGATATGAAACTTTCTCTGTCAGACACTGCATTAAAAAAATACAAGAACATTTTTTACCCAATAAATACATAATTTCCTCTCAGGAACTGTAAAAAAAATCAGTAAGAAATGTTTATAGAGTGACATGGTATGAAAAACTCAAAATCTTTGAAACAAAGTTAAACAGATTATTCAGGGTTGTGGCTATTAAGAGTTATTTGCTGCTGTTTGACCCTGTTTTGTGTGCTGTACAGGCAGTGACCTGGTTGAAGCCCAGAAGACCGGCATTAAAATTGTGGAGTCTCCTTATGTTGTATCCTTTAAAGACATATCAAAGTACTTCAAGCCAGGTCTACCCTTCGACTTCACAGTAAGGACTCCTCTATCTACTGTAGTTTATCTTACGTAAACTGGATATTTTTTATGGCTCCAGTAAAAACAAACATCCCAAGCTGGATGCTCTGTGTGTTGTGTTTATGTGTTCTCTACCTCAGTCACTCTTAGTAAATTAAATAAAATCACACAGAAATTCTTCCCAACCTGTTCAGATCCAGGTTAGCCACCATGATGGTTCCCCAGCCCGTAACGTCCCGGTAAAGCTGAATCTGCTGGACGAGCCCCTGGTCGTCAGCTCCGGCACAGCAAGAGCTACCATCAACATGCCCAACGATCAAAGCCCAAAAACCATCATTGTAAGTATGACTGCATGTTACTTTTACTCAGTTATACAGAGCCTCAACCCACCTGCAGCTGGGTGGGCATGGATTTAAAAGCAGACAGTTTGGCATGGCTATGCTAAAATATACTTTGCATGTGTTTGTTGTAACAGTACATTGAAACTTTATGGTGCTTATGTTGAGTTAAATATTTGAACCCTTGATGCCATTACATTACATACATAGCTGCATTATTAAATCAAATGGAAATATTCTAGATGTGTTGTACATCATTTTAGAGACATTATGCCTTAACAGTTGGTATCTCTGGAAACTTTGGGTTGTAGACTAGAATTTGAAAGGATTTTTTCTGAGGTTTTAAACAGTTCTTGAGTGTACAACATGCATTTATGGTCTGGCGTATGTTGTTGAAAACTATTTTTTGAAGTGAAATTAAAAAAAAAAAAAAAGTACTAAGGTGGTGGTGGTGGTGGTAAAAGGCAGAAGGTAATTGTGGACATCTCTATCAAACACCCTTCAGATATATAATGGCGGGTTTGTGATCTTCATTCCATGTTATTTTAATGGTTTTAATGGTTTAATGTTATTTTTATGGTTTTGTTAGTTTTTGAACAGGAAATATATCTATGGAGTAATGGAGACAAATTTGTCATAAACCTTAATGTAGTTCTTGTTCTGTCTGTTTCTCAGGCTGAGACCACACAGGCCGGCCTGAGACCAGAGCAGCAGGCCAAACAACAGGTCAATGTTCAGCCCTATGTCCCCTATAGCATGAGCCAACGGAATTACCTATACATCTCCACTGGGACCAATATTGTGTCTGTAGGGGACAGCCTGTCCATGTCACTGACCATCAGTGCTGCAGACCAGGACCACAGAGACCTCATTAAGCAAATCACCTACATGGTGAGACAGGCACATCCGTTTTTCAGCACAGAACATTTTCAATACATCAATGAAATAAAAAAAATGGAAAGAAAAAAAATGCAATCATGACTTTCTTTCAAAACTTTTGTCTCTCTCAGGTGCTCAGTAAAGGCAAAATCATCCTTGCTAAGCGTGTGGATGTGACTGGTCACGTGTCAACCCATGTCAGGCTGACGGTCACCTCGGAGATGATGCCGTCGTTCCGTTTCGTGGCGTTCTACACCATTCCCTGGTCCAGGCGTGAAGAGGTGGTGGCTGACTCTGTGTGGGTGGATGTGGTAGATTCCTGTGTTGGAGGGGTGAGTGATCAGCTCAGTCTCAGAGGTCACTGAAGGAGCTTATAGAGATTGTTCTATAGCTGAAAAAGTTACAAGTTCAATTACAAAAACCTCACAGTGTGTGTCTGTCAACATGCAAAAAGTGTTCGTATGCTAGACTGCAAGGCTCAGGGCTATAGCTGTCAATTTACTATTTTTTTTCTTGTTGTCAACAAAGCTCATATGCAGAGCCAAACCAACAATGAATTGATCTACTTTAATAATATCTACTCTAATAAAAAAAAAGTATTGTGTGTGTATCCAAAGCCTGATATATCTTATTCCTCTGTGCTGTAGACTTTTGTTCTCCAAAAAACTATTAAAAACATGTCCAGTAGTCACAATGCTGCACTGGATGACATGTTCCTTCATCACAAAGAGTTTGGTCAAGTTAGGTTGTTTAGAAATGACTAAAGAGTAAAGACTAAAAGCAGTGATCACATTTTCAGTCGCTGGAAAGTAGTTCTGTGTAAGGCAGATGCCACTGCATGAGAACGCGGTTCCGTTTGCAGAGCTTCACTAGCTTGTTGTGCTACGTATCACAACCTCTTGACTTTGTGCTACATTATAAATGTCTCAAAGAACTTAGGTACAAAGTCAAAAGCTTGTGATATGTAGCACATGGTTGCATAACTTTTTGAATATGGCCAATATTGGTCTGTTTCTGTTCTTTCTTCATTATGATTTTTTTTCCATTATGATCTTGTATTTATCACTGTGTCAATGCATTTTTATGCATTTTCTCTTACAGCTTAAAGTTGGGCCGGTGGACGGCATACCTCGTGACTACGAGCCAGGGAAGACCTTTGATTTCAAGGTCAGAGGTGACCCAGGGGCAAAAGTCAGTCTGGTGGCTGTGGACAACGCTGTGTATCTGCTCAACAAGGACAGACTCACACAGAGGAAGGTGTGTATTTATTTGTATTTGAGGATGTGAAGTGAGGAGTGTTTTAGAATATCCATTACAGTAAATTACAATTAAGACTGTAAGCAACAATATAATAAAATAATAACAATAGAATATGTCTAAAAACTGAAAAATTGCAAAATTAAGATTTTTTTTTAACCAATTTACGAGGAAAAATATATACACATCTAAAAGATTCAAACAGGGATATTCATGGCAAAATGTAAAATCTGCAACTGTTTTATGACGCATATCTAAAAGTTTTGAGGAGCATAAAAGCAAGTTCTTTGTTTTCCACCTTGTAGTACATGAGCAAAACAAAGATGACAGATGACAATATAAATGGTCATCTTAGTCTCTCAATTTGCTTTCAAATTTTTCGCAGAAGTCATGCTTTCTTTGCACATATGTGTGAACAGTAAACATTAGTTTTAGGTGACATAATGGAAAACGTGATGGTGTCACAAGTTAACCATCATTAGTGCCCTACTGAAAATTGAATGCAAAGAGGCAAAAACATCAAGTCTCCTTTTCTTCTTTTGCTTAGATTTGGGACGTGGTGGAGCATGGCGACATAGGCTGCACGCGAGGGGGAGGCCGAGATGCCATGAAGGTGTTCACAGATGCAGGAGTGCTCTACACCTCCAGCGCTGGGTTCAAAACCCAAGCCAGACAAGGTACGTGAAGCTGGGTGTAGCTGCCTGCCCTTGTGTTGGGACAATTTAAGCTACTCTGATACCTTCAAAAGCAAGGCTTTAAAAAAACAAGGGTTGAGTTGACATATTGCTTTTCTCACCAATATTTGGCTTATCAGTTTAGTTCCCATTCAACACGCAGTTCTGATGACGCATACGTGCTCTGTCACTTCTCAAACAGACTGATTCACAGGATTACTCAACATGTTGTGATTTTAGCAAACTCTAGTAAATGTTCTCTTCATCCAGTATGCGGTGCATTGCAATAGTTTGTTGACTAGTATTGATTATTGATCCGATGTAAGAACATCTGCAGGTTTAATGGATGATGAGGTGGATGGGTACAAAATCTGTCTGGAAAATATTGATTGGTTATGAACTGGAGATACAAGTGAGTGAGACTTAACTGTTTGTGTTCTTTCTTTTTTTTGTTATTTTTCTTTAGATAAGAAAAATGGATGTAAAGAAAAGCATTGTTTGTGCAAGTTTTTTTTGTCAATACACTGGTACATACATGTACATGGTTATTATAGTTATAGCAATAAAAAAACTATCATGAATTGTTAAAGTCACAAAGTAGTTTTGTAGTCCCTCTTTGCCTGCGTGGCATCTGAAGTCCATGTTTACAGTGTGTGTTTACCGAAAGTGAAGCAAAACGGGACCTACTATGGGTGGGTTTCTAGTCTGATCTCTAAATAAGTCTGTATGTGAAACAGTCATGCTTTTATGTACACTCACCGAGCACTTTATTAGGAACACTTTTGCAATCTGATGCAATCCAATACAACAGCAGAAAGGTGATTATTCTACTTTATGTTCATTATTGGGGTCAGTGGCAGTACTGGACTGTATTATATTGAAAAGTGTTACTGATATTTTGCCCCCCTTATGTATGTTGAATTAACATTTTCAACACTTACAGGTAGTATGCATTGCTAAAGAGTCGTTTCAGGTAGTTTGTTGACACTTTCATCCAAAGTGACTTAATATGATTCACAAATTATTCACATTACAAGCAAGCAAAAGTCACTGTGGAAAACAGTAACTCATACTGAAGGTTGATACAATGACAATATTTCTTGAATTGACAGCTTGTTACTGACAGCAGTTATTCTGTGCCTCAGAGTTGTATTCTTGCCAGGATAGAGTTGAATCTGAAAATAATAAGAAGTAGTAGACATGAAGACTTGTTTAGAATTTGTTTGAAAAGTCTTAAATAGGAATCAGTTCAGGGTAAGGATATTGATCAATCACTTGATAAATAGGTAATTGTTTAAACTTCATCTCTCCTCTCCTCAGCCCTGCAGTGTCCAGGCAGTGCCAGAAGGAGACGCTCTGCCGAACTGTTACGACGTAAAGCCCAGCTGGGTGAGTGCTCTCTCATCACAGAGTGTTTGTTTGGCTCAGAACAGGTGGAAAGAAGCACTTCTTAGTCCTGACTGGTGATTTAAGCTACTGTTTTTAACAACTCTGTTTTAATCTCCGCCTTCTCTTACCTGGCTTTTTTCACCCACTATTTTAGCAACTACTTCTGTTAGCAACTGTAGCAGAACAATCAGAGCTTGTTTGACTGAATACAGCTTCCCGCTGCTACTGGAAATGTGGCCAATGAGAGTGCTGAGATTGAACCATACAGTAAAATTGCTCTAAAAACCAAAACAATTTCCTAAAAGAAGCTAAAAAGGTGCATAAAGCTGGCAAGTTTGGTGATAATTCTCAGAGTGGGTTCATCACTACTAGCTACCAACCAATTTTACATTACACAGCCTTTTCATTAATTGTTAAAGTAAAAAATATTGATTACTATATTACTAACACTGATTACTCCCTGCTGTCTTCCTCTCCTCCGCCCCCCTCCTCTCCTCTCCGCCTCCAGAGAGTCACTACAAGGAAAAGCTGCAGCACCGTTGCTGTAAGGACGGCCTGAGGGAGATCCCCATGCCGTACTCGTGCACGCGACGCTCCCTCTACATCACTGAGGGCTGGGAGTGCATCCGAGCTTTCCGCTACTGCTGCGCCACCTACAGGGACCAGGTGTTTGATACCGAGATTCCCACCACCCCACAACCCACCACCCCACAACCCACCACCACCCTTCCACCCAGGCCCACTTATCCATCATTTGATCGTAGTTTTATGGGTCTCGGCAGAGAGAGGATACCCCTCTCCCGGCACAACTTTGGTAATTACCTCCACCAGAGGCTTTGTCTTTTCAGTCCTGTTTGTTTGCTAGTTAGGAACACATTTTGAAAACTTTTAAAACACATTGCTTTGAAATTTGGTGGAAAAAGAGGTTGTTTATCATAGGTCAAGTGATTAGTTTTTGCTGGATGTCCAGGGATTTTTAAAGGAACACTGTGATTTAACATTTTTGAAGTTTGAAGTTTTTTTTTTACAAACATTTTATTTCCAAAATGTTACAGGGAGACACTTTTGATCCTATTAGCTAGTAAACACACTGCTAAATACTATGTGATACACAATCCAATTGAAGTGAGAGGCACTATTAATCCTATTGCTGGGAAAAAAGAGGGTTCAGTCAACTTTGATGCATATTTCAATGAAGTTTTCCATTCACCTTACAGTGATTGTTAAACTTGTTTTTCAGGCACACTGTATGTACTTGCTAAACAGTAAAGAGCATTATTAAATATTACAAATATAACAAATGAATTATTTCTACCACAAACTCTGAGGCAACAAATTCACCTCAGTTATAATAAAATTAAACACTGAATCACAAAAAGAAAACTACTGCTGTGCTGTTCTCTATGGTTTGAAACTTTCAGGAACTTCTGACCACAGCCTAACCAGTGAAAGGGAAGTGAAACACGATTTAGCCCACAGAGAGCAGGGTAGTAGCAGTATTACTCTCATTGCGGTTCAGTGCTTCCTTTGTTTAACCACTGATAAAACCAGCATGTCTCTTTAACGTCGGCCCAAAGAATCTCTCTAGAACTGTCATACAATAGCAGGAAATTGATTTTGTTGATTTTATTTATAGATACACATATACTGTGGATCAATAGTTATTATTGGCATAATCAGTAGGCAAATTTCATTAGGGGCTAATTCTGTGGGTGTATCTTCACCATTATTTGAACTGCACATTAATATGGTGCAGTTTACATTCACATTTTATCCACCAAAAAATAACAGTAGTAATAATAATAATAATAAAAAAAAATAGAGTGCTTTTCAAGATACTCAAAGACACATTATTATAATTCCTGTTTTGTAACCATTTTGTCTTTTATTTCTCAGACTTCTTTCAGACTTAGTCAGTGGAGCTAACTGCTAATGTCAGCACATGCTCACTACCTGCTTAGCAGGTATAATGTTTACCATGCTTTCCATCTTAATTTAGTGTTGATTTAGAGTAGAGGAAAAGTCGGGGGATCATCAAAGTCATTAAGATACATCCTCCAAAGTGGTGGACCAACCAACTGTCTGACGTTACCATCCCTAGAACCAAAGCTAGCGTGAGAGAAAATCTCAATCAGTTTCATCCACTCAGCTCATTGCATGTTCAGAAATGTGTCTGTACTGATTTTGACATATTGAAAGATTAATATATTAGAGCTGTGTAATAAGAGGTCAAGACCTGCTAATCATATATGAATGTGTTCACATAGATTGGGGAGCTAGACGTGAATCACCTAGGCTATCTGCACGTGAAGGGCATTTTTCCTTTACGGATAACAACAAAATGGGAGAAGAGAGAAGGGTAATGATGTCGAGTCCTGTGATGGAGGAAGAGGAAGAGGAGGAGGAGGAGGAGGAAGATTGGGATTACCTGGATGAGAGTGAGGTGTATCTGCGCTCCAAGTTCTTCGAGTCTTGGCTGTGGAAGGATGTTGACCTGCCCAGCGAGGCCGACAGAGACGGGTGAGTGAAAGGTTAGAGTAGAAGTTACAGAGATTAAAAAGTCTCATTGGTGTACTTAAACCTCAGTCGGTGGAACAGCATCATTCCTTTAATTGAGACTGTTAGATTTTAGGGCTCACATAAAGCATGAGATGCTTTATTCCCCAAATTTTTACCAACATCCAATAAGTTGTTCAGTGTCTGGACCATTAAACACGTGCCTGAATGCAACTCTCAAACACTGGAAAGGACTAATATGACCCCCCAACAGCAACTGGATACTGAAAAGTTTTGTCCAAAATCCAGCCAGTGGTACTAGACTAACTGTGTTTGAAGGATGAATGGACAGGTTAGGGTCGGTCCAAAGTCTCTCACCCCATTTCACCTCGGAGACAAAACACGTAGCACCTTGAATCCCCTGGGTTGCATCATGTTGTGTTTGCTCAGCGTTAACGGCTGAATAAACAGCTCAGAATCAACTATGCTGACATACATTTATCTGTGTTTGTGGTGTTGCATGTGTGTACTGTGCTTGTTTGTGTGTCTAATGCTTATACATGTCCTGTATCAATGCAGATGCCTGTCTGTGTGTCATGTGCTTGTTTGCATTGTGAAATGCAAAAAATGTTGGATTACTCTTTCTTAAATCTTTACACTGCTTTCTTTGTCTTTCTTTAGTTATACAGTGAATCACTGTTCATGCAGTCATACTATATAGACTTCTATGTAACTATCTATTATCTATTATGAAGAAGCTGTAGTCTAGACTAGAGTTGCAACGATTAGTCAATAGGTCAGTTGACTGACAGAATATTAATCTGCAACTATTTTGATAATCAATGAAGTCTTTTTTCAAGCAAAAATACACAACATCTGACAGTTCCAGCTTCTCAAATGGGAGAATTTGCTGCTTTTCCTTGTCTTACCTTATAGAAAATTAAATATTTTGGGGTTTGGACTGTTGGTCAGACAAAACAAGACATTTGATAACATCACCTTGAGCTTCAGAATATTTTCATGGGCATGCATATGCATTCATCACTCTTCTCTGATGTTTTTAATCAAGGAAATAAATGGCAGATTAATTGAAAAATAAAATAATCATTAGTTGCAGCCCTATTTTAGACTGCTGATCTGCTGGTGATCAATTGAGGCACACTGGCATGAAGGTGATCATTGTAATGTACACACATATCATCTATCTATTACAGTGTAATAGAAACATTGTGAAATAACAGTTATATAATATCCTTTCATTGCAGACATGCAAATCTAAGCAGTCTGTATATACTGTGCATAGTATAAGTAATTTATTACCCATGCAGTATTTATTCCAGCATTCTTTGCACTTCCATTCACTCTTGCACTACCAGTACCACAACCCTGTATATAGATAGTCTGTTGTTCTATATAATAGCAGTTTCTTATATGTTTTAGGCTTGATATCTTTGGTTGTATCTCTGTATCTGTATTGTCCTGAAAATTTGTCCTTTTCACTTATGCTGAGATTTACTAAGCATTCTCAGCATAATAGGCAAATAAAGTTGACTTTTATTCTGATTCAACAGATTGGCGTCTGAGACTGTGAGTCACCCATTACCTGACAGCATCACAGAGTGGGGAGTTATGGCAGTCAGTACATCACCTCAAACAGGTAGGGGGAGGAGGGGTGTGGGAGCTAACTTGCCTTGTTGTGCTATGACCCATTTGTACTGAAACTGGAATGATTTACTGATGATTTTTTTTTTTTTTTTTTGTGAACAGCTTTATTTGAATTGGATTAATTAGTCTGATTTGTTTCAACAAACACAAACATTCAATGACTGACTAGGCATTAAAATAACAAATATTGAATCCACATTCTGTTTTTGTTCCATCTACTTTATTCTGAACAACTTTTGAACACAATACGCTAATTCAAACAATGTCATTCTCATAATGTTGGAATTATTATTTGATGAGTAAACATAGAGTCAGCACTGACACCAATAACTGAAAATTGCAATAAAAAATGACTCAATCATTGAATCTAAAGGGATGAAACTTTCATCCAAGTATTAATTGTATGACTTACGAGTCATTCTTGTAGATGTTCAAGTAAAAGTTGAAGTGGAATCATCTTCTTGACGTTCCACATGCAGATTTATTAATTTACTTCTGAATGTGTGCAGGTTTCTGCGTTGCCCAGCCTTACAACATCAGAGCATGGAAACGTTTCTTTGTGGACCTGAAGCTGCCGTATTCAGTGGCGAGACACGAACAGATTGTGATTAAAGCCGTGGTCCATAACTACGGCTATGATGACCTGGATGTAAGAAAATCACCTTTATCCCTTCACTTTCTCTTTGCTCAGCCTGGGCAAATAATGCATTTCTACAGGATTTGTGTCACTGCTGACCGTTCTGTGATTGGTTTCCGCTCAGGTGCAGGTGGTGCTGATGAAGACCGAAAACATGTGCAGCATCGCCTTCAAGGGCAGACACACACAGGAAGTTACGGTGTCGGCAGGCTCTTCTGTAGTGGTGCCTTACACCATCATACCGCAGATAGTGGGGAAGCTTCCTCTGGAGGTGATGGTGGTAGGCAGGGACATAGGAGGAGATCGCATTCAGAAAAGCCTAAATGTGGTGGTGAGTTACTTTTAAAGATGATGGAATAGCTGTAACAATACAAATGTTAACAGTTCAGTTTTTCTCCTCCTTAAGGTAATTAAGGTACCTTTTGGGGGTCCATCATTGTTCTAACAACAGTTTAAACTGCCTAGATAGCAAATTTGATATGCTGGAATATATCAGCCATGAAATGTCTTTTTATAAATGTCAAGTAAATTAATTTTTTATTTATATAGCCTAATATCACAAAGTACAAATTTACCACAGGGGGTTTTATACAACAGGACCCTTGATTCAGTAAGGAAAAACTCTCCCAAGAAACCCTTTTACTGGAAAAAAATGGAAGAGATCTCAGAAAGAAAAACAGATCCCTCTTCCAAGATTGACATACGTGTAATAGATGTATGTACAGGATAGACCAAGTTAGGAAAACAAAAGTTGACAAGTCTACAACTGTAGACTAACTGATGACATATATACGCCAAGCAATTTTCAGATGTACCTGCTTTACAGTGTGCAAAAATAATTAAAATATGTTCAGAAGTTTTGTTTACTATTTAGATGTGTCTTACAAGAACACAGACTTATTTTGAAGAAAAAAAAAATCAGATATAATTTTTTTTTTTTTACCTTAACAGTTGGAAGGAGTGCAGAAAACTGAAGTTTGGAGTGTGGTGTTGAACCCGTCTGCTGAAGGAGGTAAGGAGACTGCAGTGATGCATAATTTACTATTTTCTCCTGTCAGCAACATATTAAATGCTACATTTATCATGGTTACGTCCCATCCTCTCTACTCAGCATGATTTGATTCAGGCTGTAATTCTGGTGTTCTGTTTTTCTCTCTCGTCTCTTGGGAATCCTTCGACTTAAAGCACTACAAACCAAAACGTATTTATTTATCTAGCAACATGAGCGTGCTGTGTGCAGGAACAGTGACATCAATAGAGATGATAATATGTTTCTTCTCCTGGAGATGCAGGAGAGAGTTTAAGGAGAGTCTGGCAAATAACAGCAACAACAGCAGCAAAGCATACATGAGTTTACAATATGAATGTGAGCATGAAGGCATGAAGGAAGCTTCCAGATTAGTGCAGTGAGATAGTAGCAAGACTCATGATGTTTCATATTTGCCAGAAGTGCATCATATCAGGGTACTAAAGATCAACTTTGTCTATCAGTTAACTCCTGTCATTGTGAGTCGCAAACAAACTATTTATTTACCTATTGGTATTTTAAACTGTAGAATATATGTTGGAGTTGTGATCACATTTTTATGATTCAGAAAAAAAATTTACCTGGTTATGATACTAACCAGGTAAAGGTAAAGTCTTCTTAAAGTCCTCAAGGTCCAAAGACTCAAGGACCTATTCTGACCTGAGTCTGAAATCGCTGCATTGGGTTTGTGCAAAGTTTTTAATGGCCAATTTAGGGTCCTAGAGTCTAATAACATAAGCAGTACATGCTGCATCTTTAATGAAGCAAACAAAATGACAAAATACAAAGCCCCAGTGAGTTTTATTACAAGATTTTATCTATATTTACTCATTCTTTCTGTGTATTGCTGCCAAAAAACCAAACAAAACAATAAATTAAAGTTGCAAGCAGCATTGAACGGGCCTTCGCACCCTTGCACACGTCAGGTGCGGTGCAGTCCAAGAGCTTCTGTCACAGGTACGTAGATGTCACCAGACCTGGGCTGACAGGTCTGACTTTACAAACATGTAAAGTTTGGTGCCACCGGAGCATGTACTATAAAGTTATAGCAATTTCCTCTGTCATGGCGAAACGTCAAATCTCAGTGGTGTGAGGATGACCATTTTCTGAGACATGTCTGTCTTGCTCATCCCTGTGTCATCAAAATTATGCAAGTTTTGGGCCCATTCACTTTAATTTCAATAAATAAATTGAAAACTTTTGATGAGTTTGTGTGTAAAAGAAATTCACTTCCTAATTCAACAAGTCTATTTTTTAGAAAAGTAAAGACTTTTAACCTACATGACCTGGTCAAAGTTTGATTGACATGTGTACTGTCAGGTGTGTAGAGACAATAAGTAACTGCAGCTGGATACAGAAAAATACTCATTCATTTGAATGGAGAGTGTGAGCGAACTGCTAGGTGCTCGGGCCTTAATAAAGGAAAAACTGCAGTACAGAGCTACAAATTTTAGTTTTGATTTTATTTTTCTGCAGCACTTTATCACTAAACCGTCACTCTCACTCCATTTTTTCCCGTCCCCTCATAGGTCATCCCCACTACTGAATTAAAAGTCTTTACTTTTCTAAAAATAGACTTGATGAAAATTAGGAAGTGAATTTCTTTTACACACAAAAAGTTTTCAAATTATTTATTGAAATTAAAGTGAATGGGCCCAAAACTTGCATAATTTTGATGACACAGGGATGAGCAAGACAGACATGTCTCACCATTGTCATCCTCTCACCGTTGAGATTTGATGTTTCGCCATGACAGAGGAAATTGCTATAACTTTATTGTACATGCTCCGGTCACACCAAACTTTACACGTTTGTAAAGTCAGACCTGTCAGCCCAGGTCTGGAGACATCTACATGCCTGTGACAGAAGCCCTTGGACACCCTTGCACCACACCCAATGTGTGCAAGGGTGCGAAGGCCCGTTCAACGCTGCTTGCAGCTTTAATTATATTGTAATGCTGAAATAAAAGTAATGCATATTTTTGAATGTTACAATTTTTGGACAATTTAGAGGTTTTCCTAATTGTTTTATAGCTCAAAAGCTCAATTGGTACTTTAGCAAACAGTAAGGGTCCTTTAAGGCTCATGTGTAGTTGCTGTATGTGTGTACAGATTAGGGTTGATGTTTTTTTTGGGGGGGGGTTGTTTTTTTCAAGGAATGGATCCTCTTCAGGTTTGGATGAGATATTCCTGAAGCTTAATTTTATTGTTCTGTTTCCGTCCACTACAGGAATGCAAACAGTTCGTATGGGCAAGATTGAACTGGAGTCAGTTGTGCCAAACTCTGTGCCGGAGACATTCATCAATGTCAGAGGTCAGTCACTAGCAGAGCGGTGGTAAGGATTAAAAATGAACGTAGGCGAACAGACTAAATTTTCTTGTTTCCTCTCCAGGGAATGTGTTGGCAGACAGCATTGACAATTCTATCAGTGAGGACTCTCTGGCGTCTCTAATCCAGATGCCTGGCGGCTGTGTGGAGCAGAACTTGGCCCGCATCACTCTGCCGCTCATCGCCACCCTCTACCTGGACCGAACCAACAACTGGGAGAGCGTGGGGGTGCAGCGCAAGGCCGAGGCTCTCCGCTACATCAAGAGAGGTGAGAGAGGAGGAGGGAAGGTTGGATGGATGGGTAACAGGGAAATAAATGTAGTGGAGTAAAAAGGACATTTCCCTCTGAAATGTAGCATAGTGGAAGTACAAAATATCATAAAATGGAAATACTCAAGTAAAGTACAAGTATCTTAAAATTGCACTTACAATACTTGAGTAAATGTACTTTCCATCACTGTAGGTGAATGAATGAGTAGTTGGATGGATGAACAGATGGATAGTTGGATAGATAGACAGATGGTTGATGTATGAACTGCAGCTTCGGTGAACAGATGGACGGCATGTTGGCTAACTAGATGATGAATGGATGGACGGATGGTTTTGGAATAATCTTGTTTTAACTCCTCAACGAGAAAACAGATCCCATAAAAAATCATGTAAGCCAAGTGTCTCACTCATTTCGCATCCCATCTTTAAATTCTTTTGTGATGTGTTTTTCAGGCTACGAGAACCAGCTGGAATACAGAAAGAGTGATGGCTCCTACCCCCCCTACAGGAGCGAAGGTGCAAGCACATGGTACGGTCGAAAAATAACCTTTAACATATTTAATTGATCCACATTTCTTGTTTTGATTTTGTGCTCTTTTCCCTTAAGTGTTTACAAGACACTCAGTGTTTATCAGTGTTATTCCATGAATTGGAAGTAGAATTAAAAACAATATAATTACTGTATGGTCAGTCCACGCTTGCTTGCAGATTTACGTAATAGCTCATGAACGTTTTGTAACTGTCTGTCTGTCAGCAGGATATCTCTAAAATCCATTAATTGATTTCCAAAAAAATCTGGTAGACAGATGTATTACAATTATTTCAGTTTTGGAGTTGATCCGGGATTATTTTTAATTTGAGATTTTGAGATTTCTGATTACATGAGTTTTCACATGACTTCTCTTCAGGATTACATGAATGACATATTAAGATACTTGATTAAAAAGGGAGCCAATGTGACATTTTAGAGGTGTTTCTTCCTGTTTTTACTTAAGTAATTTTATAGTAAGTATTGGTAATCAGAATGTGTGGACGCAACTAATTATTATTTTCATTATTGATTAATGAAAATAATCAGTTGATAAGTCTATTCATAATTCAATTACTTTAATTGTTTGGTCTTTAAAAAGTCTAAAAAGAATCACAGTCTGAGCTCATATTGCTTGTTTCATCCAACCAACACATCAAAATCCAAAGATCTCAATTAACTCATATAAGGGACAGAAAAGCAGCTAATCCCCACAAATGATAATACTTTTGGTATTGTCATATTTACCAGGGAAAGTTTTGCACTTTTGCTTGAAAACTTACTTCAATAATGAA
This sequence comes from Thunnus maccoyii, assembly GCF_910596095.1. Classification (NCBI taxonomy): domain Eukaryota; kingdom Metazoa; phylum Chordata; class Actinopteri; order Scombriformes; family Scombridae; genus Thunnus; species Thunnus maccoyii. The sequence goes on along the minus strand of NC_056534.1, from coordinate 6,134,912 downwards.
TCAATTATTAAAACAGATTCTATTTTTTTCTGCCATCAACTAATTGTTGCACCTCTATTTGAATACTTTGACATCAGTATGCAGTTTCCTGTTACATAATCTGTTAGATGATGTGTATTTAAAAGTGACCAGCTGTAAGCTAATCACAGTCTAACTGAATGTCAGGATCACAGCGTACGTGGTGAAGGTTTTCTCCATGGCTTACTCCATCGTTGGCATCGACAAGCAACAAGTGTGTGACCCTCTGCTCTACCTGGTGAACAACAAACACAATTCTAGGGGACACTTCGTGGAGGACAACCCAGTTTACAGCACTACCATGATTGTGAGAAACTGACAGACACACACTTAAAAACACTGCTGATAATTGAATTAGTCTATTCAACAAAGAGAGCATGTTTTCTTTCCTCTTTCCATCCCCATCGTTCTTGCTCCTCTTTTAATTCACTTTAATTAGTGTATATCAGAATAATATAAACATTCCCCTTAAATAAACAATCTAACACGCAATATCCTTCAGTATTTATAGTATCCTAGAAACCATTGTTAAAGGACAAGTTCATTCTAAATCTCACATAAAACAATAACATTTTTTGCTTGGTGTGATTTTGTCTTGTTTTTCTGAGGGTAATTGACATCAGTGCACATGATTTTTTAAGCACAACTACAGTTTGATAGCAGGAATGATTTAAACAAACTCAAACTTGTCGATAATCATAACAATAGTTTCTAATCAAAGAATCAGGGCTTCTTTCTTTCACCATTTTGCTCTGCAATTCACAATTTAATGCAGTAGACCAGAATGCAAACAGGGCAGATGTTTTGCTTCAGTTTTGGAAAAGCATTCAGGAAACTTTGGAAATAATAACAATAAAAAAGCATAGAACTGATTTGCAGAAATTGAAATGAAGTGGACATGGCGCTCTGTATCTAAAGGTGGATTTATATCTTTTCAAGTTTTCGAACTTTAAAACTTTTCATTTTTTGCATTCGATTTCCATGTTTATTTGTCTCCAGGGTGGTCTCCGTGGTGATGACCCTCAGACGACCCTTACAGCCTTCGTCCTCATAGCGCTGGCTGAGGCGCAGCAGGCGGGAATCCGCTGCAGTGGTCAAAACATAGAGGTAAAGAACACAGAAAAAACATCTTGTATTAGCAGATGGCTTTTATCCATAATTCACGGTTGCCTGTAAAGTACTTGTTTATGTCCCTGTCATTATGACTTGTGGTAGAGTTGTACTTGAAACTATAATCTACTGTATCTGTGTGCTTTAAGGTAATTATGCATAAGACAGCCCAGTACCTGAAGCGTGCACTGATGACGCCGGGGAGGAGACCATACACGGTGGCCATTGCCTCATACGCACTGGCTCTGCAGAGAAAAGTCTTCAACCCGACACAAATTTTACTGAAAGCTGCAGCTCCAGGTATCCTGCATGTTTCATTTGTTTCATTTTTAGAGCAGAGGATATTACCTGCAAAAACTAATAAGTTACTTTTTGTAATTTTAAAAACTGCTTCAATCTGTACTTTGCATTTTAGTTTTTGCAATTCTTTGGCTCAATTTCTCAGACATCATGTTTTAGAACAAAAAAAGTTGTTGTTGAAGGGGACATATTATGCTTTTTATGGTTTTCTGTTATTTATATACCATTATGATGTTGTATATCTGTGCTAAACACAGTCAAAGTTCCAAAACTTGAGGTTAACATATGTAGAAATGTCCCTGTTGTCTGTGAAGATTTTTTTATACCTATGTTATTTTTTTCCCTCACCTGCATTCTGCGAAGACCCGCCCTTACTCTGCCTCTGATTGGCTCTGACCCTGATATTCTTACCCTAACCCTAACCATCTCACTCCTCATGCCTAAATCTAACAATAAACGATTACCTGTTCCACAGCTTTTGTTGCCAAGGTTGTTGCTAAGGCTTTTTCATTTGATGTTTGCTCTGTCCACTCATATTTCGGATCAGATTTCAGCTCAAACATGTACTGATGTATTTGAGAAGTTGACATTTTGAGTAAATAACCAGAAAAATAAGTGAAATCCCAGTCCTATAGTTTGTGTCATAGTTTGTTTACATTGCCTCTGGAGCTGGCGGAAGTCTCCTGAGGGAAAGCTTCCAAGAGCTGGCCAATCAGAACAGATTGGGTTCTTTATGAGGGGGGCCTTAAAGAGACAGAAGCTAAAACGGCCTGCTTCAGACAGAGGCTGAACTGAGGTGCTGCATAAAGGGCCAGTATAAGATAAATAAGGAGTTTTTTGAACTTTAAAACATGCAAAGATATTCCAATAGAGCCTCAGATTAAAAATATAGAGCTGGAAATGTGCCTAATGTGCCTAATATGTCCCCCTTTAAGTTAAAGCTGATATATCTTCTATAAATCTCTATATTGTGTACCTTTCTCCCTAGTCTCCACCACATACAGTTACTGTAGTGTGGAGTTCAGGCATGCAGCCAATGCTCTCATCCAGAGGGAATGCAATAGCAAGAATTAAACAATCATACAGCATCTAGCCAGTTAAATTATTTTATATTAAACATGTCAGGCAATACCCAGTTAGTCTTAAATTTAGCTGCAGAGTTCATTTTGATACTTTTTAAAATTAATTTTCAGATTAGCACTGTCGCCTCACATTATAAAGGTCCTTGCTTTGCATCTTCATTATTCAGTGTTAAAGGTATGGTGAATGAATGAGTGCCTTGTCCTTCTCATTAGCTTACGCAAGGGCTCTTTCTCTCTCCTCCAGGTGGCAGCTACTGGCCCGACAGTCAGAACACCTTGTTCGCCCTCGAGGGGACCGGCTACGCCTTGCTGGCTCTAGTGAAGCTGGGCCGCATGGCCGAAGCTGCAGTGCCCTTCAAATGGCTGAACAGCCAGCGGAGGAGAGGAGGAGGCTTCGGGTCTACTCAGGTACCAGCGGAGGGATGGGGTGGGGACATTTGGGAGCTGAGTATGTAACAAGTAATCAAGTATTGTAGTATGTAACAAGATATTCTAAGCTTTCAGCTTTCAGCTTTCAGCTTTCAGCGGCCTCTCATAGATTTATTGTTGACTTCAGCATGTTTTGACAGTTGGCTTTCTTCACTTCACACAGGATTAGTGAGGGGTTTTCTTTTTATAATAGAAGAAAATATGTTAGAGTAGAAGCAAGATTAACCTTTTCAACATGTGTGATGTTTTCTCTAATGCAGTTGATTAAATACCTGAAAAATCAAGGCACTTTATTGATACAAAAGCATGTAAATACAAAATTATCATAAAGCACCTGTGTTCAGTGATTCACAGCTTGGCCTGAAATGACCGAATGCAACCAGGGATATTAATGGGATAGTTACCTCAATACAAACTCAATAACAAAACTTCTCATAGTTGACAAAATCCTGATGCATAGTTGTCTGCTGTGCTTTAATGAATGATATAAACTCTGTCCTTGGTGTATTTTATTGCAGTTTTGGTAACAACATAAACTTCCTGCTTAAAGAGAAATTTCAGTCCAGATGAGATGATCATACTTCTGGCTGCACAGATAGACCAACACAAACTTTTCTCCACATTGTGGTTTGTCATAATGCATGTACAGCTTATTATAAGCCAGCAGAGGGAAGCATCACATAAGAGATGACTAACACAACCTTTTGGTACACAAAAGGTCTGAATGGTGTTTTGTGTAATGACTCACAGAGTGAGTTTTAAGGTCTTTTGGGGGTTCCTAAAGGTGTCGCTTTGATCTCAGCATCACTTTCTGCACTGATACTCACCCAAATATGCACAATTTTGGACAATTTTGGACAGAGAATATGGACAGTTCTGGCAGATTGTGTCTAAAAAATATTTTTTTTCTAGTATAACTGCAACAATTCAAACTTTATGTGCAGTGATGATATTGATCAGTCTATAATGTGAACAGTTAACACAGTGAGTTAAACTGACTACAAATTCTGCTCTTGATTATTAAACAATAAGGTTGCAAAGACAAATTCTACAAAATTGTTTACTGTACCTTGTGAATATGATCAAACTAGGAAGATAATAATTAAGGTAAATAGTAGTGCATATGACCCTAACCCTAACAGACCCCTTTGAAGTGAGACAAATAGCAGTGATGAAATGACAGACAATGCAGTAATTCAGGCAAGAAAAATGCAAAAATGTTATCAAGCTGTGAAAATTGTGTCTTTCTCCTTTCTTCCCCTTCTCCCTTGTCTGTCTGTTCTCTCTCAGTCCACCATGGTGGTACTCCAGGCGCTGTCAGAGTATCTGATCAACAAACCTCCTCCCGATGACCTCAGTCTGGATGTGGACGTCAAAATAACGGGGCGCAAGGAAATCTTGTACCATTTCAACCCCATGACTGCTTATGCTGCTCGCTCTACCAGGGTGAGAGAAATATAATCTCAGTTAGTGAATTCAGGCAGAGATCACAGACAGTATCATGAAGTTTAGAAGTCTTCTGTGCAAATATCCTCACTCAAAGTTCTTTAACTATACAGTTCATAGCTGACTTTCAACATCAAACAAACAACTTGGAGGAAATAACAAAATCAAGCAGTGTATTTTTGATTTATTTGTTTAAAAATCCTCTGCTTTTCTTCCATAGCTGCCTGCTGATCTTGGCCTGGCTGTTGAGGCTCGAGGGAACGGACAGGGAATACTGGAGGTATGACTAACTCTGTGGAGGAATATTGGTATCACTGCCAGTTTCACAACTCATTGAAAAACAATTAATTGTCATTCAATTCTTGTGTGTCTCTCTGTCACTTGAACTTTGACCCAAGGTCGTGACCTATTACAACCAAGTGCATGAGGTGGATGAGAAAATGCCCTGCAAGCACTTTGAGCTCAGTGTCACCATCGAGGAATCAAGCGGTAACTCCAATCATAAGTGCACACATAACTGCATGATGTCTGGCTCTCTAGTGTTACTTTCTGTCCTCTTAGGTTGAGTGAAGTCACTATCAGTACCTCAAAGAGATGAGCTTTAAACCTGAAAACATAGAATTAAGTCAGAAAGATGAATACAAGTGCATTTTGAAACGTATCATAAAATATTGTTAAAAACAACAACATGAAGTAACCTAAAACGAAAGATAATATATAGTGTATTGTACCATTATATAATACTGTACTGTCAGTTACAAAAAACATTTATCAATGACTTTCCCTAAATTACATATTCATCAAAATAAAACATACACTTAACTTTAACAACAATATATACTGTATATAGTGAACAGTGGGGTCCAAATGTCATAGACCACTTTCCCATTGGGAAGTCTCAGACTTTTGGACCCCTTTGTATATATACAGTATATATATATATATACCCTATATATGTAGCATTATATACAGTATATTTAAGTCCTTGGGATAAGATACTCAACCACTGTTAATTAAATAATCCTTTTTTTGTCCCGTAACAGAAAAGCCTCCAGAAGATGTAGAAAAGTCCTACCAGATCACCATCAAAGTGAAGTGAGTTACTGTATTGCCTTAAACTATGTGTGTGATTTGTATAACCTTCATTTAAACTGATCTAAAATCAATAACCTGCCTGGTGATGAGATGATGACTATTGTTTTACTTCCACAGGGCTTTAGGACCCAGCGATGTCAGGATGGTGGTCCTGGATATCAGTCTGCCTACCGGCTTCACCCCCGACAACTCAGACCTGGAGATGGTAAACAGCCTCCAGCACCACTCTCACTAGCTCTCAAAAAATGTCAGAGACTTTATGTAGTAATTCAGAGAAGAATATTTTCTAGAGCTTAAATCACAAGAGCATGCTATAGCAGTAGACCTCTATCAGCAGCCATCAGGATGTAAATGACACAAAAAACAGCTCACATTTTCACACCAGAGAAGAACAAACATGCAGATTGGAACATACGATACAATAATAAACTTTATACAATTTTTTTTGAACACTTCATGAACTGCTTTACAAAAAAGACAATCATGTCTCAATGTAAGTGTCTCAAGCAGGGAAGGACAACATTTAACAGGAAAAAAGGAAGAATTTTCTTCTTTAAAAGTTAAAAGTTTACCACATCATGATAAAAACCTGTGATAGCTAAATGACTTGCCACATGTCCAGGCCAGTACTGATGACTAATTCTCTGTCTGTGTATGTGTTTGTCCAGTTGTCCAACTCAGTGGACCATTACATCAATAACTTCAAGATTGTTGATAATCTAAGCGACAGAGGCTCTCTGATCATCCACCTGTTCAAGGTAACAACACTGTGGAGCTCAGTCAAGTTCATTTGTCTGCAACCAGAAATTGCTTCATGTTGTCGATGTGCACAAATTCAAGATTATTCTTCCATAAAATATGGTTAGTTTTTGCATCTATTTATGTTGCTATTTATAGGTATTTACCAAGAAGCAGTTTTACAGGTTAACATTCCCGAGTAAAACCTAGAACAAGTCTTTTTTCAACAGTCTGAGATTTGAGCAGTTTCCAGGTTTTACTCAACTGGAAACTCAGACTAAACCAACTATATCAATATTCTCACTGACTCTGTAATGTCTCTGTGTCTCTTCTCTGCTTTGTTGCACTAAATGATCCTCTCCTCCTCTCAGGTGTCTCATAAAGAGCCAGAGATCCTGATCTTCAGGCTTCAGCAGAGCTTCAAAGTCGGCCTCCTCCAGCCATCCTCAGTCACTGTCTACGAGTATTATAACCCAGGTAGGAGAACAAAACCACACCGTCACCATACAGAAGAACTTAGGCTGGAATTGTTTCAGACCTCTGCTCTGCCTTTTTTTCTGCATTTTGAAAATAATTAAGATATAAAAACGATATTTACTGATATTAGCGAATACACTTCATACAGTGTCACTGTGAGACTATGAGAACTAGTTTGCTCCCTAAACATCCTAATAGATACTGAAAAGCCAATCTAGGACAAAAAATTTGCAGACTTAGTCCTGAACACAGACTGATTATGCAAAATGTTTCCTATTTATTAGTTATTTTTATTTGAGTAAAAAAACAATATTGCAACTTTAAATGTTTTGGTATCATGTGGTGTATATCTCTTCACTGTCTTGTTCTGTCAGACCACCGCTGCAGTCGTACGTACACTCCCAGCGAGGACATAGAGGACCTTACTCAGATCTGCAGCGACAACGTCTGTCGCTGCACACAGGGTAAAATGTGCATGTGTCTTCAACACCCCATTAACAAACATGTGTGTGTGTGTGTATTTATAGTGCCCGTCATTTTCACTTTCTGTTTGCTCACAATCTCCAGGTGACTGCTGCATCTCCAAAACTGACAATGAAAACTTCCCCAGCAAAGAAAGAGAGACATTTGCCTGCAAGAAGTTACATCATGGTACGATACACTTTCTCACAGTCACACACATACAGCAGAACTTGGTAAGAGAAAGTTTATTGTCAAGTTAATTGAAATTCATTAGGTAATTGCTGGTTAAAAGCTTTTACAATATTATATAAAAATATAAGAGAGAATTTTTTAATGGAAAAATGGAAATGATGCTGCCTTGAACATCCAATTATAAGCAGCAAATGAATGCAAGTCTAAATGTTTGAGTAATTTCCTGAAAGCTATGTAGGTTTAAATGTGTTTAATGGTGTAAAATGAGTGCAATGCATCAATGGATGACTGGAACATGCAATAGGAGGCTGCACACTCCATGCATAGTCTTGATTAAGCGTGGTGGCACAAATGAGCAGATAGCATGAGAGAAGTTATTTGCAATTCTTGCCGGAATATACAGAATCTATGCGTCAAAGATTTGTGTGGTTGCAGTAAGAAAAGGAGAAAAATATCAAGCTTTCCAATTACTTGCTAGAAATAGGATTAATAATAGGACTAATTCTTGCAGCATTTATTTTTAGTGATTGTGGCATAAGCAAATTTTGCTCATTAAGGTGTGATACCTCTTGTGTACATGTGAAAATTTTGATCCCGCTGCAGTGGTAGTAGAAAGATCAAATTTGGCAAGCCAAAGACATTCAGTTTCATCTTCTGTGGACCGTGAACATCCACAGCAAATTTCATGGCATCATGACCACAGGCCTCATCACTAGCAGGGCAAAATGACAAGTTTTATTGTTCATGTGCTTCAGTTTTCCAGGTGAAGGTGCTGAGTGTCACCAAGGGTTATTATGACAAATACGAGATGGAGATCACAAAAGTTATCAAGCTGGGTGAGTCACTGTCTTCGCTGTCTGTCTGTCAGGCTCTTGCTTGTACTTTGGCAAACACTGGCGGGCTTAGACATGTAGTTTTTGATGTCACACACTTCACTCATTTGTTAACATATTTTAACTCTTTGCTCCTATTTTTAAATATCTGTTGCTCTCTTCTTCTCCCTTACATTTTTCTCTGTATGAAAGAATTCTCACCATTTGCTTGCACAATGTCAAACTTCACAGCAGGCCACATTTTTTTATTTATTCCAAGTCAGATTTGGAAGCTGAAATAATATTTTTTGTACTGAAGCTAGTTGATAATTTGTTCTTTTACACTATATGTTAATTTTGTAAAATATGTCTTGCAACAGCATTAAGACAATTGTGGGAGACCAAAGCTCTCCACTGACATCGAGACTAATTACATTATTTTATGGTTATCAAAAAAATAACATATTATTTTAAATTTCTTTTGCTACATTCCAGGTTTGGAGGCCGGAGTGGTAGTGGGTCAGAAGAGGTTTTTTATGTCTCATGGAGGCTGCAGAGATGGGCTCAACCTGAAGCAGGGCTCTCAGTACCTCATCATTGGCCCCAAAGAGGACCAGTGGAATATTGATAGCAGCACAAACGGGTGAGGAGAGCAAGTAAAAATAAATAAACTTGTGAGAAAAGTTAATGTTATGATAATCATCTTGTGCGCATGCCTCAGAGTTATGGTCGTCCACCACAATGGTGTTTACCAAACAAGAAAATACGTTAGTGTTGTGGTTGTCCGCCAGAAACTGTCATAAATTGACAAATTGATAAATCCAGTTTTAAGCCACATTTTTACGTTACGTTGTTGTTGTTTCTTTTTAAGTATATCTTTTAAGCGGATGAAGGATTTTAGTCATTGGACATCTGGATCTTAAGTTATCAGAGAAACAAGCTGAGCAAACGTTAGCCGCAGTTCGGCTCACACAGAGACCTTACCGGACGTCTTGTGTCCGCTGAACAGCATCGGAGAAACACTGATTTTTCATGTGAAACTGCTTTATACAGTGTTTTTACCGGTTTTCATCCCCATGTGCATTAGTTTTGAGGAGGAGGAGACCTCTGCGGATTATTTGGCTCCCGCTAAACACCTGCTGAATGTCTGGATCTTAAGTTGTCAGAGAAACAAGCTGAGCAAAAGTTAGCGGCAGCTTGGCTTGCAGCCCCTACGGACGTCTTGTGTCTGCTGAACAGCGTCAGAGAAACACTGATTTTTTATGTGAAACTGCTTTATTCAGTGTTTCTACCAGTTTTAATCACCGGGTGTGTTTGTTCTGGAGAGGAGGAGACCTCTGCGGATAATTTGGTTCCTGGTAAAAACCTTCTGAACAATGAACAGTGAAGGAATCCTAACCCAGAGAAGCTGGTTGTTTAACAATGAAGACAACAACTCCCATGATCCCATGCTACTTCACAACATCAACAAACTCCATCTTTTGTTATTGTTTTGAATGAGGTACCCCTAGTGGCAGAAATTACATATTGTGCGTTTAAATAAATTTGGATTTTGAAGTCTGTGTGCAGATAGGCACTTTTCATTGATGCTGATTTCTGATAGCCTCGCACCTACATGTGATGTGCTACACTCCTTCCTCTGTTTGTGGCTACATCAAAAACTGAGGTTTGTGAAAACATAACTGACCTCCTAAGTACAAACTATGGCTTGAAAAGGCTGCTTCATTTTTATTTTCCACACCAGGAGAAGTAAACCCTGAGTTTCTGGTTTATAATCAATCATGAGGTTAATGGGGACAAGCGAACAAATGAATCACACAAGTGTAACTCTTTAAAAAACTTATCTTGATACATTCTGATCTCGTAAAATACAACTTAAATGTAAATAAACTCCTCTCTCTTTTTGCTTCCTGTCTGACAGATTCAACTACATATTAGGGAAGGACACCTGGGTGGAGCGCTGGCCTTCATCTGCAGAGTGCTCCAGCAATCCCAGCCTGCAAGCTAAATGCCAGAGCCTTGATGATACTGCAGAGGAACTGTCTGTCAACTCCTGCAGGCTGTAGACGTGTCTGAGAAGCGATATTGTGTTGGAAAGATGAAAAATAACTGTGTACACAAGGATTTACTAGTCATACAACCCAATCTGTGCAATAAGGACATTTTATTCAAATGTAATTTGTGTTTTCATGGTGGAAAAGAGAACAGAAAGTGATAAAGCAGTTATAATATCATGTTCCATAAGATTATTCTGTACTGATTATATAATATAAGAATGAGGAAAAAGTAAATACGACTGGCAACAACAAAGCATAACAAAATATCCAAATTTTCACAATGAATAACATGTCTAACATGAGCTATGAAACATATTGTTGATATCAGGGTGTGATAAAAACTGGAGAAAGACACCATTTGTGTCAACCTTGATACACAGGTCCTGTTCATTATGTTCTTGAGGTTTACAGTTAAACAATTATTCTTCATTATTTTTTGTGAAGAAGGTTGGCATAAGGGCAGCATGAAGTGTGTTTCTGTCAGATAGATTTTTAAGTTGATCTAGAAGATAGTCAGTGACTCAGCAGTCTGAACTAAACTGTGGAAACTGAATGGGGTTTTCTTTTGCATTGGTACTGTTGAACTTTTCTTCCTCACATTTTCACTGTTGTCTGGACTCTCTCCAGGCTCACATGATTGCTTGGAGGCGAGAATTACAAAAAAATGATTGGATTTTCAATTATTTTACATAAGGGGAATTCCAGTTTCAAGAAACATCTTATTGTTTTTGTTTTGTTTGGTTTGGGTCATTGTTGTTTTCAGTAGTAATAACATTGCACTCTCCAAGTTGAATGAAATATAGGAACACAGCGGCAAGTATTCACACAATCATACAGGTTTTAAACAAACAAAGTTACCATAATATAAATAAACAAAAATAAAGATCTAAAATAAAAAAATAAATAAAAATAAAGTGAAATACAATGCACACAATGTTATACATTTCCTCTCAATGTATACATTTATTGTCATAATTAAATTAAAACATATGTCAAAAGGAAAATTCTTTAGCTTTTTTCTTTTGTTAAAGGTGCAATATATGACAATCAGCCACACTAGATGTCGCACTATAGCACCAACATCTCAGACCAAAACAAATGTGCACGCTATCGGTTCAGAAAGTGGCCCCTGAACTGATAGCTCACAAAACTCAGTTCAAACTGTCAAACTAGGCAGTGCTGATCAACTATGGATTCTGTTACTGCAAATGTTTTCAGAAACATATTTTACTGTACTGTTTAGCTGTAATATGATAACATTTGTGAAAGGTTGTTGAAAACAGATGCAGGGAAGACAGGGAGGGACTCACTGCTGTTATATTAATGTTCTAAATTGGGCTGAATGTCGTATATTGCACCTATAACTGAATAAGGGTGCCGTTAGTTTTGAAGAGGTGGAAAGGAGGTTTTTTCCTTTTTTTAGAAAGACTGTCTGTCATGGTTGCCATCAGCTCATCAATAATAAGCTTCATCCAAGCTCTGACTGGACAGTTGATTGTTTTTCAATTTTGACATGGACAGCAAGTCTCCAAATATAACCCAATGGTCAATCCATATCTCTGATTGGCTGTTGCTTCATTTAATCAATCCTGGGATTACTTGGGAGTTGCTCTTAAGAGACTTTTACACTTTATTGTAAGCAGGAGTAAGTCACTTGAGAAATGTGTCTCACACAACATTGGTTGACTCTTTAGATCATTTTTAAGTGTAATTCCTTTGTTTTTGATTCTGTTTGATAAATACGGGCCCCAAGGACTTGAGTTATCATTATTTAGTTATATTCTTAATCCCAGTTCGGGTTTCTCTTAGGCACAGACAGAAGGAAGACAACAAATCGGTTAAACTCTGTTCTTATAATTTTTCTTTCTGGCTTCAGAAACAAAGAAAAAAACAAGCAAAAAACAAAACAAAACAAACAAAAAAAACAACAACACATCAGCAGGTAAATAATGTACAGACGAGTAGTAAGCAAATCTACTTACAAGGCTTAGAGAGAAGTTGTCTTGAACTGTAACTTTCATTTGTGGTCAGGAGACCAGAAGACAGAGATCAGAATCTTAAAATACACCAGACTTCCTCTTCACATTATTGATATGCATGATGAACTCAATGCCAGTAAATACCTAAGAGAAGAACTTTGTTGCTGATTTACAAACTATATATAAACTTTGTACTGTAATCTATATAAAGGAGAGAATGAGAGACTAGTTTTGTGGCCTGATGGTTCCAAACCTTTTTTCCTGTCTTCTTTTTTTTTTAAATGTGGCAACAATTCAGTATGTAAGAAATTGTTCTCTCAGGCTTCTCTCAGTGGTGCCTAAACAATTATGTGACAGATAATTCTCTTTACATTCATGCAAAGACATTAGAAACCAAGTGAGATAAGTTAACTCTACTGGAGATAGAAAGCTCAATAAAATTACGGTATTAAGTTGAAATGACAACTGTTCACTCATATTGACAAAAGGTCACAGTCAAATTTGCTTTCCATTTCAATTTTCTCAGTTTGGAGAATCAGTTCTTTAGTTGACACAAGAATCTTACAGATGTAGACGCTGCTGTTGGACCCATTTAGAAACAGGATCAGTATGAAGTCAACATGCAAGGCTGCTCTCAGTAAATTTACAGGACAGGGAGTACAGGAGGGAGTACAGGAGTAGGGACTGAATTTGATACTAACCTCCATCATGATTTGCATTGTTTTCATTACAACAACCATGACTTATCTTAAAGTGTATTACACACAAGTTTCTCATAGGTCATTAGGATTCATCCATACGCTGGGAATCCATTGATATTTATAACAAATGATATGGCAATCCATCCAACAGTCGTCAAGACATGTGACTAAAAACCAAATATGTCAACTTGCTGGTGGCACTAGAGTTGATGTCAGGGGATCACCAAAGTTAGTAGGATTCATCCTGTGGGGACCATAAGTTGCTGCTCCAATAGGACCAACAAACCAACCAAGCGACTGACATTACCATCTCCAGAGCTATGCCAGTAGCATAGATAAAAATCAAATAATTACCTGCTTTAAAATTTAAAAAAGGTAGACTAGAGATTCCTGTTGTGTTCATCGGGCTTTGTTGACTGTACTGTACAATGCAGCTGGGTCTTCCTCTGTTTCCTGACCTCTGGTTCTGAGAAGGAATTTAAAAAAAATTAATATGATCCTGGAGATGGTATAAACTAATAGTGATAGCAAGAATGTAAACAAAACAAGCAAATTCGACAGCAATAAAATGTTAAAATAAAAAAAAGGTTCCTGTGTAAAGAGCTGCTCACCTTGGGGCACTGTTAAATTTGACAGCAGCATACTCAACACCCTCTTCTTCCTCTTCACGTCTTTGGAGTCGAGCTGGTCTGATGTTGAAGTAAACAGGATCTGCCTGATTGTTGGAGAACTTGACACTGGCATAGTGAATGTCATCCTGCTCCTCTGGCTGCCTCTGACTGGGTCCACACTGCAAAGACAAATTTACTTTTACAGACATAGTAATGTCTAGCTTTGGTAGAACATCAGTTATATGCCTTGATTTATTGGCTTATCCATTTTTCTCCACTAATTTTTTGTCAAGGTAAAGAAAGCACTTATCAATTGCAAGGTAAAGGAAGCCAGGGACCAGTATTTTTCACATCTAATCTCAACCAACCAGGACAACCCTAGAATACCTGTTTAATACCGTCCTCTCCAGCTGACTGTGACAAAATTCTTACCTTCTTCATAGATAAGATTGATCATAGTGGGGCAAATATCACTCCCCCCACCTCTTTAATTGACCTCCTTTGCCCCTCCGTGGATACGTTTGATTATTTTACACCAATATCCCTGCAAGATCTTATGAAAACTGTGTCACTTATGAGACCCTCATCAAGTCACCTTGATATTATCCCAACAAAACTGATTACAGAAGCTATAGATTCAGTCAGCCCAGAAAACAGTGACATTGCAGGGACAGGCACGTAAAGGGTTACATCCGTCTGATGAAAGATGCTTTCATGTGGTGCCTTTCTCAGCAAAGTTCATCACAGGAAACTAAGCTGTGACTCTACCAGAAACATGGTTGGTCATGTCACATTGCAATGGATTGAACTAAATTTGAATGATAATCAGCAACTTGACAAGCAACCATGATCGGAAAGGCCTAAGCAACAGCACCTCAAGTAATGATACAGATCAAACAGATATTCCTGTTTCACCAACAAGAGACAAAAGTGCAAGTAAAGAAATATAAGGTATTGAACAAATACCCTGTTCAAAATACAAAGTTCTGGATGTAGCAGGAATATAATCATGACCAAGTAATGAAGAGGATTGAAGAGTGACTAATGGCGATGAGGACATGAACTGCTTCACAACTTGACTGAGTTTTCATGTTGTATTTATGATACTGAGTGATTAAGCAGTGTGAACTGAACTGAGGAACCAAAGCAGGGTTTCACTGGATTTTTCACTGAATTGTTTAATTCTCTTTACTCACCTGTTCTCTGTTCTCAGCTCTCTCTCCGGGTTCTGATAATTGCTTACAGGGCCTCTTTTTACTGGTTAGGGGAATTAATTAAGAAAACAAATTATTTCATCATTCAGTTGTCAAACTGTACTTAATAAGCATTACTTTAGTAAAACAAATCTACTTACTTTATTAATAGGAAGACAAAGAGTAGTATTATAACCAGAAAAACAGCAGTGGTTGTTCCAATGATAATTGATTTCCATGCTCCTGGGTAATGGTGATAAAATACAACACTGATATAACAAAAATAATAATAATAATGATAATGATATAAAAAAGGCCATTATCATTAATAAAAATAATAATATTAATGATGGCCCTCCTAGGAGACAAATTACATTGTTCTGTGGGACCTCCAGGGTCTATCTCATGGCCTTCTGCCAGGTAGATGTGCTACAACTGGTAGTATGGCACATTTCCTCTAAATGAAAACATGCAGTAGTTCAATATCAAGATTCTCCATGAGTTCATGGTTCTCTCAGCCACTATTGAATACAAACGGCTCTATATTTGTGGTGGCGCTACATCCAGCTCAAGCAGAGCTCTTACAGTTTGTTATTTACCCAATAAGTAACTGAAGCAGTTTTGCACATAGCACCACTGTGCCTGTATAAACTAAAACCAGTCATTGCAGAAATCTTTGGTGCAGACTACCATTCACTCCCTCTAATATGCACATAGAATCACCAGCTGCTTCTTCTCACCTGAAACTGAAGAATTTAAGGTGGTTTAACTTGAAAAGGGCTTCATTAAATTGCCACCACAAAATCCCCCAAACTGCATTTCATCATATGGTGGATTATGACCGATGATGTGTACATGTGTGAATGAACTGAAAAAATGTACCTGCTACAACAGTCAGATATGAGGTGGAGTTATGACGTCCTCTTTTGTTTTGGGCTACACAGTAATAATTTCCACTGTGTTCAGGTCTGACATCAGTGATGGTGAAGATCTGTCCTGATGCTTTTGGTGAGTCTTCATTCTCCTTGTACCAGGTATAATTAGCTGCTGGGTTAGCATCACTGCTACAGGTCAGATTCACTGAACTGTCCTCCACTATCTCACCAGAGAAACTCACTAACACAGAGGGAGGCTTTGGAGCATCTGGGGGGCAATATGTATAGAGACCAAACAAATTAGCATTTCTTTTCAGGTTCATTTTTATCTGTACAAAAACCAGCAAGGGGGGACCAAAGAAGAAGCGGCCATGCTAGAATCTGCCTTTCAGTCTTTCTACCTTAGAACATGATGTTTCTACCAGACTAAACTCAGACAGCAGATAAATCATAACATACAGTTATACCCCACTTTGTGTGTCAGAGATTTGATTTGTTTTGTACTTACACTGGACATCAATGAATAAAGACATAGAGTTCTGTCCATATTGATTCTTAGACTTGCAGTAGTAGCTCCCGCTGTCTTTGGAGGTGATGGAGGTTAAATTATAACTTCCCACTGGTTTTTGAAGCAGTGTTTGGTTCTCCTTGTACCAGGTATAATTAGCTGCTGGGTTAGCATCACTGCTACAAGTCAGAGTCACTGAACTGCCCTCCACTATCTCACCAGAGGGACTCACTGACACAGAAGAGGCCTTTGGAGCATCTATAAAATACATATTAACACAGATTATTTTAAGGTGCATTACTACAGTGGCACATGATTTTAAAAACAGCATCATGCATGTGGCAGCATCTGTAAACTTGAAGGTGGTCTGGTGAATGGATGAATAGTAGATATTGTATTAATGTTTTGCTGTCTCATGTTGCTCTGCACGGCTTGTGAACTGTCTTGTGAGTGCTTATTTTGTTGCAATTGTCTTTGTGGCATCTTCTTGCCTTCTGTCTCTTATTTTCAACCATCACTTCATTGGTTTCAGAACCACTGAAGTTGAAAATTAGCCAGCTGGCTAACACAGAAACATTGATTAATGTGCGTTGTCCTTATAAATAAGTGAAATGTCTGAAAGTTTGAACTGAAGGAAACAGAACTGTTAAATTTGAATTTTACTTTTACAGCAGATGGAACCTGAGGAAAACACACATGATCTGCAAAATGCTTTTTGGTTAAAAAAAGTGCAAAGATGTTTACCAGTGTAAGCAGTATTTTACTTTTTAAATAAGCTGTTTCACTCACATTTCACATCAATAAAGATGTATTCAGATGTCCTCTTCCCCAGCTGGTTCTCAGCTGTACAGTAATACTCTCCAGAGTCAGAAGACTGGATGGAGCTGAAGACAAGCTGTGGTTCTTTACTGAGAGGTTGAAGGTCTGGATTTACATTCTTCTTGTACCAGGTGTATTTAGCAGCTGGGTTAGCATCACTGCTACAGTTCAGAGTCACTGAAGTGTCCTCCATGATATCACCAGAGGGACTCACTGACACAGAGGGAAGCTTTGGAGGATCTGTAAGATGATATGATATGAACACATATTAACTTTACAATGTGAATATTGTCATAAAACAAAGTCTGTTTCATTTACTGATAATTTATACTCTAAAGACAATGATGGAGGCAGGAATAAATAAAAGAAAGTATAAGAGAATAGGTTTTCAATTTTCTTTTTAATGTTTGATTATTGCCACTGACCTGTCTCAGGTGCTCACTGTCTTTCATGCAAGCAGTTTTAGACTGCAGATTGCAGATTGCTTATCACTAATTGTTAATCAGTTGTCCTTTTCTACACTTGTTTTTTCTCTTTTGGATTGTGTATGTTCAGATTCTGCTTGCTGTTTTATTGGCCCTGTAGTTTCATATAGCTCTACTTGCCTCACTGTTACACATCTTTTTTGTCTTGTTCTATAAATCCTGCTGTCTCTACAAATATTCTGACGACATTATGTTGCTTAGTATGGTGTCTCTGCACTTGAGTACACTTACACACCGTAGCACAAGCCAGCAGGTTATTTAAAAAACACCAAACAAAAAGGAAAAAAACAAAGAAACAATTGACATCACATTTTGGTCCAAGTAAAATAGTTAAGTTGATAAAAGTACAAAGTATAAATGAAAAAGTGTAAGAAGTAAAACTGGGTCTGACTTGTAGACTATTCGGGTCAAAGTTGTCATTTGATGTGTTAGTGGAACATTGTAGAGAAAACTCACACACTGAAGGAGAGGGGGAAGACTCATATCCTGATAGAGCACAAGAATACTCGTCCTCAGGATTAATAGAGTGCAGATGAAAATATATATCTTTTCCCTTCATTAGTTGGCCATTCTTGTACCAGATGTAGGAAGGATCAACAGGCAGCTGACAATTGCTGTGACATGTCAGCTCTGTCCAGGTGGGATGCTGGTTGGGGGAAGATTTCTTAACATGCACTTGGAAGTCTGGATCTGTGAACAACAAACAGAAATGTCATTTCAGAATTAACTGTCAACATATAGTACATACAAGCAAATATCCACATGTGCACAGTAACATTTCCTAAATGATCTGAAACATCTGAAACTAACTGATCACAACGTCAAGGAATCAACAATTTATAGCAAATGGTTATAAAGTTAGATTTGATGGAAAAGAACCTGCTCTTTGAGGGAGCTCTCAGAGAATCCAAGCAGTAATGAAGATTCTACTAACTAACCTTAATAATCACATAGATGAACATTAGATTTGTAAACAGAGTAATAGTAAGAAGTGTCAGGTTATAATGGAAGCACTGTCCACTTCTATCAATATGATGATCATTATTAGTCAGCTGGTAGCCAAGCAGCTGGTAAAGCTCTGTGCTCTGCCTGAACTAATGTTTTGCTCCATTTCAAATGAAAATGTTACCTGTGACAGTTAAAGTGACTCCAGGTGAACCAGTATATTTCCCTCTTGGGTCGTTTGTTATGAACCTGAACTTGTACTCAGCTGAGTCGCTCTGTCTCAGGTCCCTGATTGTCAGAGTGCAGTAGTTCTTATCATAGTGATACTGAACACGACCTGAATACTCTGAGTCTGTTGTCAGATCCACAGGTTCTTTATTACTCTCTTTTGTAAACCAGAATGTTTCCTTAACTACAGTAGAAGTGCCCCTTATTCTGGATGGGTATCTGTAGGTGCAGCTTATCTTCACTGTTGATCCTTTGAAGGCACAGATCTGAGTAGAAGAGTACGTCACTCCCCAGTGACCCGCTGTAACACAGAACACAACAGAATCCACAACCAGACTCATAACAACATCAGAGAACAGACTTTAATCTGTCATGAAGGTACTTTAGTATGTAAACCTGCTGTGATACTGCATGGGCCTCCTTCTGTCCTCCTCAGAGAAGGACATGAGACTAATTTATGAAGCTTATGGCACCAACACAAGGACAAACATAAAGAGTGTTTTACACTTGAGTACCACAAAATGCAATTAATAATGCAATGTTGAAGTTTCTCATTTAAATTCAGGTGTGGATCCATACATACTGATGGCTAATTTAGATACAATTTGATAAAGGAAATGTATAATCCTGAGATGTGGAGCCATGTATACTGTTGGGTTTCAAGTGTTCTCATAGCTTTCTGGGAAATGTAGTATTCAGCATTACTCCTTTCAATTAAGAATGCACTTGAATAAACTATAGAACTAAACAACTTACATTTCACAGTGCATTTCTTTCCCCATCAAAGAGCAACTTAACACCAGCTGAAGCCTTGTCTCTACTGCCCTCCAGTGGTTTAACCTCTGATGCAGAAGTGCACTCCACGGTGTGTCAGTACACTGTGACAACACTGTTTGATGTGGTGACAGGTGCAACAGAACACGCTAATGCTGAAAAAGCTTGAGGCTTGATATCTCCAACATTAAGCATTATGTGTGCATGACTGTTCCTGTATGTGTTTTTATCTATGTAGCCTATAGCTGTCAGACATTATACAATATGCATGTCAGTGGTGCTTTAAAGGTTGTATTGATGTCGGGATACCTACAGCAGTATCTCAAGGGCTTAATGGGACCAGTACAGAGAGGGAAGTGATATCACCCATATTTAAGACACATTCAGTTATGGTACATTAGCTAAAACACTCCACCAGATGGTGTAAAAGACTGTGAAGTAAACTCACACAGTGAAGGAGAGGGGGACTTCTCATGTCCTTTCACAGCACAGGAAAAGCTGTCCGTAGAATCAAAGCTGCTTGAATAAGAATTAGATGTTCGTCTCCTAATGTCCTGTCCATTCTTGTTCCAGATGTAGGAAGAACCATCAGGCAGATGACAGCTGCTGTGACACTTCAGCTCTGCCCGGGGATAATCCTGGTTGATAGTTAAACTGCTCACCTGCACCTGGAGATCTGCATATGTGAATAAAGAAAAAAAAAAAGAAAAGCAGACTTGATTTGAAACATAACTGTCAACATTCACACATACAAGCACACATACACATAAACTTGTGTTCACCGTTTGGAATTAAATTATTAAATCTTCATATGAAAATGTTACCTGTGACAGTCAAAGTGACTCCAGGTGAACCAAAATATTTCCCTCCTGGGTCGTTTGTTATGAACCTGAACTTGTACTGAGCTGAGTCGCTCTCTCTCAGGTCTGTGATTGTCAGAGTGCAGTCGTTCTTATCACAGTGATACTGAACACGACCTGAATACTCCGGGTCTGTTGCCAGATCCACATACACATCATTACTCTCTTTTGTAAACCAGAATGTTTTCTCAACTTCATTATCATGGCCATTTATTCTGGATGGGTATCTGTAGGTGCAGTGTATGTCCACTGCTGATCCTTTTAAGGCACAGATCTGAGTAGAGGTGTAAGTCACTCCCCAGCCATTCTGACCCTGTACCACTGTAACACAGAGCACATCAGAAACCACAATCAGATTCAAAACAACATCAGGGGAAAGACTTATTTTCACTTATTATTGTGTTTCAGATTGCAAACCTGGAAAGGAAACTAGGAAACAAGTATACAAATATTTAGTTTGCTTAACATCAGTTTTAAAGAAACAAAAGTGAATTTCTCATACAGTTGGTGTAGATTTGGATTTGCAAGCTAGAGACAAGACGATGAAGCAGCAGGTTCTGAGGTGAACTCTGGTGTCATAAAGTCTGTAAGTTCATGAGCTGGTTAGAAAATAAAAACAAGTGAATGTTTTTGAGATGGTTTAAAGACAGATTAATGTTTGATCATTGCTGTTTCTCTCTCAGTAGTGTTTTGAAGGTAAATCTATACAGTAAAAGAGAGACAAGACACAGCAGACAGTTTGGTTAAAACAGAGTTGCATGAAGTGAAGTGACTCTATATCATATGTAAGTGTCAAATATTAATTTAAGTCTTGAATTTATGTGAAAGTGAGACATAATTGTAGTCATACTTGATCTTATATTTTGCATGTCTTATTTTTATTATATGCATCTGGTTTTAGTGAGTTGCCCTGCATGCTTTTTTTTATATGGTTTTATATTTTCTGATATTGTGTTTTGACTTGGACTGAGTGAATTGTACTCTGATTGATCAAGTGATGGACCCTTCACTCAGGATTGGCGGACTGGACTGAGTTCCTTGATTTTTGGCTGAGTGTGAGAGGTGAAAGGCAGGTGGACAAGGAAGGGAAGGGGAGAAACTTGGAGACACGGGGAGCGACGGACGTGAGAGGGTTCGCTCCACAGAAAATAGGTTGCAGTTGGTCGTGGGAACCCGAGGACGGAGGCTACTCGTTGAAACAGCGTGGATACACCGGGTGAAAGGTACAGCTGGGACAAGGAAGCAGACAGACCACAGCGGGACGAGCCAGGCACCGATGACGGAGACTTGGTTCAACGCGCACTATTATGATAAGTAAAGGAATGTGAAACAGGCTACTCTGAGGGCGTGTATGTGCTAGTGGTAGTCATATGTCACTTGATTGAGGATATTTATTTTCCTCCTCCTACAGCGGCTTCATATCCTTTCCCCCTCGTGTCACAGAGAACTTGAGTATCCCCCTTCCCCTACCTATTTATTGCCCCTCACCATTGGAACAGACGTTTTAAGGACTTATTTTATTCCATTTTAAATACTCTTGGTTACCACAAGCTTCTTTTAAAATAACCTGTTTTAATAACTTGTGAATAAAATTCCTGAACTGTCACTGTGCGTGCGTTGTATTTTTTAACAGTGGAAATTCAAGCTGGTATTTTTAAAAGAACCTCACACTCGTATGACATTTATTTAAAAATAAGTGAAGTGTCATTTTAAATCTAAAAACAATCCACATGATTCAAGTCCTGTTTTGGGCAAGTTATATAAGTAAATGCATTTTTTTTATTAAAAACAAAAACAAAACATTTGTGTGTACACAAATGTGAGCAATTGAACATAAATGTGCATATTGGTCAACCAACAGAAATGTCCCAACCATTATAAAACCAATCCTATGCCTCATGGCTGCAGAGTTTTAAGGATAGACTATGTATCACTTTATGGGCCAAATATAAACATGGTGATCTGAGAATGAATGATTTCTTCCTCTCTGAAACTCATTTCAGGGTGCTCTGAATAAGTTACAGTGTCCCTACAATGTAAATGTAGACATACAGTACCTGACACAGAGAGAAGGAAGACAACAAATCCACTCGCTGTTGCTGTTAAACTCATAGCTGCTCCTCTCATCTCTCTGACTTCAGAGATAATAAAACATGTCTGCAGGTAGGTAGCTCAGGATTCACCCATAAGGGCTGCTTTATTACAAACAATTCCTCCGTATAAACCTGGAAACTGTGTGTAACAACTGATCTGTGCAGATGTGTAGCAGAATGCAGAACATTAATTACTGTCAGGTCCTGACCACTGCTGTGTGACACACAGCCAGCTGTGACACACAGCCAGCTGTGGGCAACAAACCGAACATCAGTAGCCTACTGATGTTTCTGCGAAATCCCGGATACATTCAGTAACACCTGAACAACATTATTGCAAGGTTTAGACATTAATCTAACACGTTTCAGACCTGCCTGAGTCACATTAATAGCTGCAGCCTATTTTGATGGAAATTTCTGTAGATGATGTCATAGATGCGAAACACTAGAGAAGTAAAATAAGCAAAATACATGAAAGTTGGTTTGTGATTGTGTGATCGTGTAGTGTGTGTGCGCATCTCTGTTATTTAAAGGCACGCAATTTGAGTCTTTTGTGCTCTGGGCAGTTTTCATTATGGATGCAATTTTTCAATCAGATGCAAAACAAGGGAAAACTGCACTCAGCTGCAGAAATTTATGAACATTTTTGCTCCGAATAAGATCTTAAAACGGGGCAGATTGCGGGTGCAAATGCTTCGCAATTCAGAGCTCTATTAACGGGCGAAATCCGTTCTTTGTGGATTTGGCCCTAAGTGTTTTCTAAGTTTAACTTTGAATTTACAGTATAAAGAAACAGTTTTAGATGCTGTTTACAGTTAATCTCTCTGTGCACTGAGACAGAACATCGTACAGTCTGAAGGTTCAGTGAAGGAACAAGAATGTATTGAACCTGTGAACATTAATGCAGTTTTAATGAACAGGAAAAGAAGAAGTAAATGACTCATTAGAGAGTCTGTGGTTGTCTTGGTTAATTTCCTCTCTGTTAGTTCTTTGGTAAAGTTGCTGCTGAGGTAGGTGTGAAAACCACAAAGAAATGCAGAACATGAAGTGTGGGAAACTTTTGAAAGCAGCTAAAATAAAATGGATGACAATAAGTTTTAACAGAGAGGAGCAACTTTTTTAACAGCTAAAACAGTTGTCCAGCTCTACAGTGCAGAGTGCAGAAATTACCAAACATATTTAAAACATCATGACAAGATGAAATTCTCAGTGCATTGGTGTACCATCATAGAGCTATGTATATATGCATATGCATGTCTCATCTCTCTGACTTTAGAGATAATAAAACATGTCTGCAGGTAAATAATAATCCCAAGAAGAAAAAAGACAAGACTTCAATGTAGAATGACGTTGTCTTCACAAGATCACGTCTCTCTGTGGTCTGCAGGCAGAAGACAGAAGTCAAGCTGTTAAAAAATAAACTTCCTTCCTCTTTACATTATTAACATGCAAAATGAGCAAGATGCCAGTAGATGAAACTTAAGAAGTAATGATGTGTTGATTTCAAGTGGATATGGGGGTTTCAGGCTTATCTCGAACTTTCAACTAATACAAATAAAAATGTCCTGACAGCTCTGATGGAGCTCAGGATTCACCCATAAGGGCTGCTTTATTACAAACAATTCCTCCGTATAAACCTGGAAACTGTGTGTAACAACTGATCTGTGCAGATGTGTAGCAGAACGCAGAACATTAATTACTGTCAAGTCCTGACCACTGCTGTGTGATGCTGCTGCCAGCTGTGACACACAGCCAGCTGTGGGCAACAGACCGAACATCAGTAGCCTACTGATGTTTCTGCGAAATCCCGGATACATTCAGTAACACCTGAACAACATTATTGCAAGATTTAGACATTAATCTAACACGTTTCAGACCTGCCTGAGTCACATTAATAGCCACAGCCTATTTTGATGGAAATTTCTGTAGATGATGTCATAGATGCGAAACACTAGAGAAGTAAAAGAAACAAAATACATGAAAGTTGGTTTGTGATTGTGTGATCGTGTAGTGTGTGTGCACATCTCTGTTATTTAAAGACACGCAATTTGAGTCTTTTGTGCTCTGGGCAGTTTTCATTATGGACGCAATTTTTCAATCAGATGCAAAACAAGGGAAAACTGCACTCAGCTGCAGAAATTTATGAACATTTTTGCTCCGAATAAGATCTTAAAACGGGGCAGATTGCGGGTGCAAATGCTTCGCAATTCAGAGCTCTATTAACGGGCGCAATCCATTCTTTGTGGTTTTGGCCCTAAGTGTTTTCTAAGTTTAACTTTGAATTTACAGTATAAAGAAACAGTTTTAGATGCTGTTTACAGTTAATCTCTCTGTGCACTGAGACAGAACATCGTACAGTCTGAAGGTTCAGTGAAGGAACAAGAATGTATTGAACCTGTGAACATTAATGCAGTTTTACTGAACAGGAAAAGAAGAAGTAAATGAATCATTAGAGAGTCTGTGCTTGTCTTGGTTAATTTCCTCTCTGTTAGTTCTTTGGTAAAGTTGCTGCTCAATTAAGTATGAAAACCATAAAGAAACGCAGAACATGAAGTGTGGGAAACTTTTGAAAGCAGCTAAAATAAGATGTGTGACAAGTTTGAACAGGAAGGAGCAACTGTTATACCTAGACAGCTAAAACAGTTGTCCAGCACTACAGTACAGAGTGCAGAAATTACCAAACAGATTTTAAACATCATGACAAGATGAAATTCTCAGTGCATTGCTGTACCATCATAGAACTATGTATATATGCATATGCATGTATAAAATATGATTACAATCCATGGAGGGAGGTTGGACAAACCTTACTAGCCGGGCCCCACCCCCACCACCCATGACACAGACACAGCTGAACATCTTAATATAATATTATCAAAGTGTTCAGCAGTGAATACTGTCATTATTTCTTTGTCTTCATTCAACAGCTATATTTTACACAGAAATAAACAGAAGTGAATGTTTGGTGTTGTAGAGTTTAAAAGTTATTCATCATACTGCATCACACATACATCAAACCTAGAAAAGTGCTGATCTGGGATATTTTATATTTACTTTCTTAAAATCACTTCATGCTGCTCTGAATAAATATGCTAAATGTCCTACAATGTAAATGTAGATATACAGTACCTGACACAGAGACAAGGAAGACAACAAATCCACTCGCTGCTGCTGTTAAACGCATAGCTGCTCCTCTCATCTCTCTGTGAGGCTTCACAGACAATAAAATACATCAAATAATGTACAAAACATGTAATAATCATATCAGTAAACTATTCTACTTACAACAGAGAAGGACGTTGTCTGTTAAGGTGCTCGTCCTCTGTGATCTGTGAGCAGAAGTCAGATATCAGGATGTTAAATGACTTGATTTCCTTCCTCTTTCTTAGTATTATGAATATGCATGAGGAGAAATAAGACAGTAAACATATATGTTAAAACCATATTTTACTGTTGTCCAAAGACTTGATGTAATCTATGTTACAGAGAATAAGAGACCAGTGTTCTGGCCTGTTAGTAATTTAAAGAGAGAAGAGAAATAATGAGATATTTTTATTATTTTACTCTTTTTATGTGTGAGCACAGTTCAGTGTCTAAAGAAAAAACATGACACGTGACGAATGTGTGACATTTAGTCTGATGCATCTCCTCACACTTGTAGTGCATGTTAATACACTGAATACACCACCATGAGTTCCAAGAGATGTATTGCATCAGTATGATATGTAAGAAGTCACACTTTTCAAGACAAAACAACAAAGAACAAAGACAAATGTAATTACATGGTATTGAAAGTGTGATATAGAACAAAAACAAGCTGTAATAATATGTATAAAGAAAGCAGAAAAACAGACAATTGTAATGTTACTGTAAGGCAGTAGAAATTATTCACAAGATGAATGTTAGAATACTGACAACAAATACTTGACTGACAATAAAACTGGTTGTAATAATGAAACTGGAAGACATACTGTAAATACAGAAAGAACAGTGGAAATGGTCTGTTATCAATGAAATATAACTCTCTACTACCATCTAGTGGCAGCAATAGGAAATTACAAGTATATCAGTAAAAGCTCTCTAATACTCCAGTGTGTTTTTTTAAATATCTTAAACATTACAATCTTACCACTTGTTAACTAACTGATACACTACTCCTGAGATATGTCCAAAGCTGAAAGTTATAATAATCTTTAGTATATCTCCTCTAACCCAACGTTAATAAATATTACACTGGCAAGTATCCACAGCTCCACTAAATGACTCCGGTGACTCCAGTAGCACAAATACTACAAACTTAAGTTAGCAGGTTTTAACACTGAAGATTTTTGAAGTCTCCAGGATCACTTTCACTACTTGCATCTTTAGCTCAGTTCATTTAAAAGGTTTACCTGCTTTAGGTGAAACTTATAATACCCTACTAATAGACAAAGAAACTGTCAAACGTGGCAGTAGGTCTGTTCAGTTTAACCATGCTGTATTTTAAATAACTGACAACAATTTAGAAGGACCGATTGCTTTTTGAATGTATTAATAATATTTACCCTTTTAGGTGAAATTATACAAAAACATAAATAATGCAGATTACCCCTTTAAAATAAAAAATAGTATCTTTCAAAATAATATTAACATAATTACCTTTACCAAAATTAGCAAATCAATTAATTACCTGAGAAAATACTTAACACTTAATTGGTTATATCAATATATGTCACAAAATTCAATAACACAAAACTTAAATCCTCTCAGATTTGTTTGGCAGAATCCCTATTTCTCATCACTTTTCCACTATTTCATTATAGCAGACTGTTGTTTTTTCATCTAACCCTGCCCTCCATTCTCTTCTTTACCTACAGCCAGTTACCACAGGTGGCACTGACTGATACCTACTTCTTCTTCTCTGAGGTTTAACGGCAACTGGCATCACATAGTGTTGCATTACTGCCATCTTTTAGTTAGTTCACTCCTACAGTCTCCAGATTGTCACTTTTTCCATCAGTCCTGTTCTCCTGAGGTATCTGATCAAGCATCTTTTACCTTGTCCACTAACACCACACTCCAGTATGTTCTTAATCCTGCTCCTGTTAGCCCGAATCTTGTCATTTCCTCCATCATGTCCTTTCTCTCTGATATATATTTATTGCAGCTGATGATCACTGTTCCACAGTTTCTGGTAATTAACAATGTTCACAAAGACCAGTTGGATGCTTCTCTATATTAAGTGTGCTTTATAGATTGTTGTGTCCTATTCTTAATTTAGCTTTTATTACCTCCTATTTTCTGTTTCCTCCATTTCTCACACCACACACTCTATTTTGAATCAAATGTAAATTTGATCTCCCCCTTATTTCCTGACCACACTGCTGTTGCCAGTCTTTATTGATGTTTTAAAGTTTAATATGGATGTCTATGTTTCCTTTGTTTGTTTGGCTAGTTTGTCCACCCATTTGTTACCCGGAATGCCTATGTGACAAGAACCCAAATGAATGTGACCTCAGTACCTTGTTTTATTACTCTTGAGTGTATTGTAATTATTTTGAATATTAAGTCCTGATGATTGTTGGACACACTTGACATAATACTGGACAGTGCAGAGACAGAATCGATCGATACCTACAGTAACCGATCAAACAAAATAGCTGAAACTAAAGGGACAATCTGTGTTTTTTTATTTTTTATTTTTTTATTTTGCTTACCCCCACTTCAACATTGTTGTGAAGTGTTTGTTTTTTACTACTTTACATCCTACATTTTTTATGACTAAATTATCTTAATCTCGTGGTAACCACTTTCTTCTTTCTTTATTAAACTATATATCTTTCAGTTTAATTGACTTACTAAATTATTTTCAACCACATTTTTAGGAACTAAAAACTTAGGTTTACACTGGGGCTACACAGGTAATCATTGAAATTTAAAATAAGATTTCAGTGTGAACCTCTCTGAGAATGCATCATAGAGACAGTTATATATTTTAGACCAATTTAAATGGACAGTTTAGCTTATTATTTTACTGCTGAAGTAAAGGTATATATGCCTGATGAAGGTTGGGCTGAAACAAAGTGATTTAATAAATATTCCAGCAGTAAGCGAGACAGTGTGAAGGAGTTCTTGTCATTGTTTTCAAACTGAAAAAAAAAAAAACTCCCAAAAAACAAAACATGAGTTTGCTGATGTGTTCATGAGGTTCTGTTGACTGTGTTGTACAGTGCAGCTAGATCTTCCCCAGTTTCCTCTGGTTCTGAGATGGAAATTAAGAAAAATGGATCAGGTGATTTTGAAGATATTGTATTAAATTATACAAACAGCCATAATGAAGATATGACAGTCAAATGTAATAAAGGAAAAACTGAAATAAAACTCTTGCTACTATGTTCCTGTGTGAAGAGCTGCTCACCTCGGAGCAGTACCGGCTCTGTTAAAGCCTACCATCTTATAAATATCTAAAATAAAAAAATAAATAAAAATAAAGTGAAATACAATACACACAATGTTATACATTTCCTCTCAATGTATGCATTTATTGTCATAATTAAATTAAAACATATGTCAAAAGGAAAATTCTATTTGACATAAGCTTTTTTCTTTTGTTAAAGGTGCAATATATGACAATCAGCCACACTAGATGTTGCACTATAGCACCAACATCTCAGACCAAAACAAATGTGCACGCTATCAGTTCAGAAAGTGGCCCCTGAACTGATAGCTCACGAAACTCAGTTCAAACTGTCAAACTAGGCAGTGCTGATCAACTATGGATTCTGTTACTGCAAATGTTTTCAGAAACATATTTTACTGTACTGTTTAGCTGTAATATGATAACATTTGTGAAAGGTTGTTGAAAACAGATGCAGGGAAGACAGGGAGGGACTCACTGCTGTTATATTAATGTTCTAAATTGGGCTGAATGTCGTATATTGCACCTATAACTGAATAAGGGTGCCGTTAGTTTTGAAGAGGTGGAAAGGAGGTTTTTTCCTTTTTTTAGAAAGACTGTCTGTCATGGTTGCCATCAGCTCATCAATAATAAGCTTCATCCAAGCTCTGACTGGACAGTTGATTGTTTTTCAATTTTGACATGGACAGCAAGTCTCCAAATATAACCCAATGGTCAATCCATATCTCTGATTGGCTGTTGCTTCATTTAATCAATCCTGGGATTACTTGGGAGTTGCTCTTAAGAGACTTTTACACTTTGTTGTAAGTAGGAATAAGTCAATTGGGAAATGTGTCTTATTGCCCACACTCAACAAAAAAAACATTGGTTGACTCTTTAGATAATTTTTAAGTGTAATTCCTTTGTTTTTGATTCTGTTTGATAAATACGGGCCCCAAGGACTTGAGTTATCGTTATTTAGTTATATTCTTAATCCCAGTTCGGGTTTCTCTTAGGCACAGACAGAAGGAAGACAACAAATCAGTTTAACTCTGTTCTTATAATTTTTCTTTTTGGCTTCAGAAACAAAGAAAAAAAACAAGCAAAAAACAAAACAAAACAAAACAAAAAACATCAACACATCAGCAGGTAAATAATGTACAGACGAATAGTTACATCAAGCAAATCTACTTACAAGGCTTAGAGGGAAGTTGTCTTGAACTGTAACTTTCATTTGTGGTCAGGAGACCAGAAGACAGAGATCAGAATCTTAAAATACACCAGACTTCCTCTTCACATTATTGATATGCATGATTGACTCAATGCCAGTAAATACCTAAGAGAATAACTTTGTTGCTGATTTACAAACTATATACAAACTTTGTACTGTAATCTATATAAAGGAGAGAATGAGAGACTAGTTTTGTGGCCTGATGGTTCCAAACCTTTTTTCCTGTCTTCTTTTTTTAAAAATGTGGCAACAATTCAGTATGTAAGAAATTGTTCTGTCAGGCTTCTCTCCGTGGTGCCTAAACAATTATGTGACAGATAATTCTCTTTACATTCATGCAAAGATATTAGAAACTAAGTGAGATAAGTTAACTCTAGTAGAGATAGAAAGCTCAATACAATAAAGGTATTAAGTTGAAACGACAACTGTTCACTCATATTAACAAAAGGTCACAGTCAAATTTGCTTTCCATTTCAATTTTCTCAGTTTAGAGAATCAGTTCTTTAATTGACACAAGAATCTTACAGCTGTAGACGCTGCTGTTGGACCCATTTAGAAACAGAATCAGGATGAAGTCAACATGCAAGGCTGCTCTCAGTTAATTTGTTCAATTATAAGTGTTCAGGAGTAGGGACTGAATTTGATACTAAACTCCATCATGGTTTGCATTGTTTTCATTGCAACAACCATGACTTATCTTAAAGTGTATTACACACAAGTTTCTCATAGGTCATTAGGATTCATCCATACGCTGGGAATCCATTGATATTTATAACAAATGATATGGCAATCCATCCAACAGTTGTCAAGACATGTGACTAAAACCAAATATGTCAACTTGCTGGTGGCACTAGAGTTGATGTCAGGGGATCACCAAAGTTAGTAGGATTCATCCTGTGGGGACCATAAGTTGCTGTTCCAATAGGACCAACAAACCAACCAACCGACTGACATTGCCATCTCCAGAACTATGCCAGTAGCATAGCTAAAAATCAAATGATTACCTGCTTTAAAATTTAAAAAAGGTAGACTAGAGATTCCTGTTGTGTTCATCGGGCTTTGTTGACTGTGCTGTATAATGCAGCTGGGTCTTCCTCTGTTTCCTGACCTCTGGTTCTGAGAAGGAATTAAAAAAATTAATATGATCCTGGAGATGGTATAAACTAATAGTGATAGCAAGAATGTAAACAAAACAAGCAAATTCAACAGCAATAAAATGTTAAAATAAAAAAAAAGGTTCCTGTGTAAAGAGCTGCTCACCTTGGGGCACTGTTAAATTTGACAGCAGCATACTCAACACCCTCTTCTTCCTCTTCACGTCTTTGGAGACGAGCTGGTCTGATGTTGGAGTAAACAGGATCTGCCTGATTGTTGGAGAACTTGACACTGGCATAGTGAATGTCATCCTGCTCCTCTGGCTGCCTCTCAGTGGGTCGACACTGCAAAGACAAATTTACTTTTACATGCGTAGTTATGTCTAGCTTTGGTAGAACATTATTGACCAATCCATTTATCTCCATCTCCACTTATTTTGTCAAGGTAAAGGAAGCACTTATCAGTTGCAATGTAAAGGAAGCCAGGGACCAGTATTTTTAACAGCTAATCTCATCCAACCAGCGCAACCCCAGAATCCCATTTAAACTATCAATCAGCTTGTAAACCCTCATCCACCTACTGCTGACGCTTCTTCTCTAGCTGACTACGACAAAACTCTTACCTTCGTCACAGATAAGATTGATCATATTAGGGCATATATCACTCCCCCCACCTCTTTAGTCGACCTCCCTTGCCCTTCCGTGGATGTGTTTAGACAAATATTTTAGACAAATATCACTGCAAGATCTTATGAAAACTGTGTCACTTATGAGACCCTCATCAAGTCCCCTTGATATTATCCCATCAAAACTGCTTGAAGAAACTATAGAGTCAAACAGCCAGGCACTGCTGACCGTCATCCATAGCTCTCTTACCTCTGGAGTTGTATCAGATATTTTTAAAACCACTTGTGTTCAACTGCTCTTGAAGGGACAAGGTTTAGATCCCTCAGACCTAAAAAACTTCCAGCCAATTTCCAAACTAACCTTCATTTCAAAATTCCTTGAAAAAGTAGTGCTGGACCAACTACTACAGGCACTAAGTAACAACAATATTTTTGAGAAGTTTCAATCTGGGTTCCGCAAACTACACAGCACAGAAACTGCCCTCCTCAGAGTCACAAATGACTTACCGATGGCTGCAGACTCAGGTGCATGTTCTATATTACTACTGCTTGACCTCAGTGCAGCTTTTGATACTGTCGACCATTCCATCCTTATAGACAGATTAAAACAGTGGGCGAGTTTTACTGGAACTGCTCTGGACTGGTTTTCCTCGTACTTAGCCAACAGGAAATTTTTCGTTTCTGTTGGGGAATGTACCTCACAAACAGTTCAGACTAATCATGGAATACCACAAGGATCAATCTTGGGACCGATTCTGTTTACCCTATACATGTTACCCCTGGGACAGATAATCCATCATCACAGCATCTCCTTCCATAGCTATGTGGATGACACACAGCTGTACTTGTCATTTAAACTTTCTGACACTAGTAAATTAGCCTCATTACATAGCTGTCTACATGATATAAAAAGCTGGCTGTCCCAAAACTTCTTACAATTTACCTCTGATAAGATGGAAGTTGAAGCAGCAAAATTATTTGTATTTGTACTCAAATAAATGTGGAAATAAGCTTAAAAATCCTGTTCTTGTTTTTATTATATTTTAAATTTTAGAAAATTAAAGTGTTACAATAAGTGTTCATGAATAAACTTCAATCTTACGAAGGGGGTCCCCACACTGGGTTTTGAACTAGAATCTCCCAGATCATAGACAAGTCTCCTGATTGGGCTAAAACTTTACTCATCGCCTCATTGCAGACCTTTACCTATTTATACACCCATAACACAGAGACAGCACAGCGTGTAACATGTAGAGAAGAACTTCAGAGGCGATTATTGCTTTGCACTTTTCATTTACTGCCTATTTTTTACAATCTAACTTTGTGGAAAGGAGAAGGGGAACAACAGGTTATGTAGAGTCCCTTGGGAGCACTTTGTGTGTGTCACAATCATATGGTGATGTCCAAATTAGGAAATGTGCATCATGTAGCAGGTGGATGTGACTCCCCTCGTTGAGACCTGCTGATAGACATAACAGCGGAGCAGAGGAGAGAGACTGAGATAGCGATGTAACCGACCTGTGCACTGGTATTTGACATGTTTTTTTTTTTTTTCTTCCCAAAAACAAATAATTTTTAAAATATTTGCATGAAACAAATATTTGTAAAAAAAACAACTCACTATTTGTGCTTTGCCAAATAACGTTTTTGTTTTCAGGCACACCCCTATTAATGACCAAAACAAAGCGATTCTCTCACATCACGCCTATCTTGGCTTCACTGCACTGGCTTCCAGTCTCTTTTAGAATCCATTTTAGTGGTCTTAATCACATACAAGGCTCTGAATGATCTGGCGCTGGAGTATATAACTGAGCTCCCTCAGGTCTGCCAGTCTGGGTCTTCTGACTATTCCAGAGTCCAGGTTAAAAACAAAGGGCGATCAAGTCTTTGCAGTACTGGCTCCTCGGCTCTGGAGCAGCCTCCCACTAAGCATCAGATCAGCTGATTCTGCCACTGCTTTAAATCTCGTCTTAAAACATATTTTTATAGAATGGCTTTTCCTAACAGCTGATAGACTACATTTCTATGGTCATGAGCTGTTTGATTTTTTTTTCTTATTGAGCGTTTTTATCGTTTTCTTCCTTCACTGAGAGTTTTTATCTTTTATTTGTGTAGATATATGGCATATATGTGTAAATGTTTGTGTTTCATTATTTTACCTCTTGCAATTCTCACTAATGTTGTTATGTTTGGAATTTCCTCTCCTTTGGAAAGCCCTTTGTGCTTATTGCTTGAAAAGTGCTCTATAGATAAAATTATTATTATTATTATTGTTATTATTATTATTATTATTATTGTCCCTGTTGTGATGGCAACAGGCTAAAGCCCCTTTCACACATTCAGTCTATCCCTGAAATGTTCAGGAACATTTCTTGCATGGGGTCATGCGTGAATGGGAGCAGGGATCGATATTCAGGGAAATCTGTACTGACAGTTTCCCACCTCAAGACCTAGTAACATTTCAGGGAAAATGCCGGTATGGTTGTGTTGCGAATGAAAGCAGTAACATTGCAGGGACAAGCATGTAAAGGGTTACGTCCGTCTGATGAAAGATGCTTTCATGTGGTGCCTTTCTCACCAGGGTTATTTCATCACCAGGAAACTAAGCAGTGACTCTGCTAGAATCATGGTTGGTTGTGTCACATTGTAATCGATTGAACTAAGTTTGAATGATAAACAGCAACTTGACAAGCAACCACAACCGGAAATGCCTAAGCAGCATCACCTTGAGTAATGATACAGATCAAACAGATATTCCTGTTTCACTAACAAGAAACAAAAGGGCAGGTAAAGAAATATAAGGTATTGAACAAATACCCTGTTCAAAATACAAAGTTCTGGATGTAGCAGGAATATAATCATGACCAAGTGATGAAGAGGATTGAAGAGAGACTAATGGCAATGAGGACATGAACTGCTTCACAAATTGAATGAGTTTTCATGTTGTACTTTATGATACTGAGTGATGAAGTAGTCTGGACTGAACTGAGGAACTAAAGCAGGATTTCACTGTATTTTTCACTGAATTGTTTAACTCTCTTTACTCACCTGTTCTCTGTTCTCAGCTCTCTCTCCGGGCTCTGATAATTGCTTACAGGGCCTCTTTTTACTGGTTAGGGGAATTAATTAAAAACAAATTATTTCATAACTCAGTCGTCAAACTGTACTTAATAAGCAATGCTTTAGTAAAACAAATCTACTTACTTTATCAATAGGAACACAAAGAGTAGTATGATAGCCAGAAGAACAGCAGTGGTTGTTCCAATGACAATTGATTTCCATGCTCCTGGGTAATGGTGATAAAATACAATATTGATATAGCAAAAAAAAAATCTTCTTTTGAGATAATGAATAATAATGACCCTCTTAGGAAACAAATTACATTTTTCTGCCGGATCCCCAAACTATCTTAGGCCAGCTGGGAGATTGAACCTTTTCACTACATCCAGGGTCTATCTCATGGCCTTCTGCCAGGTCGATGTGCTACAACTGGTAGTATGGCACATTTCCTCTGAATGAAAACATGCAGTAGCTCAATATCAAGATTCTGCATGAGTTCATGTTTCTCTCAGCCACTATTGAATACAAATGGCTCTATATTTGTGGTGGCGCTACAACCAGCTCAAGCAGAGCTCTTACAGTAATAATTAACTGAAGCACTTTTGCACATAGCATCACTGCGCCTGTATAAACTAAAACCACTCATTGCAAAAACCTTTGGTGCAGACTACCATTCACTCCCTCTAATATACACATAGAATCACCAGCTTCCTCTTCTCACCTGAAACTGAAGAGTTTCACATTGATGATTTAACTTGCAAAAGGCTTCATTAAACTGCCACTGCGAAATCTCCCCACCTTCATTTCATCATATGGTGGATTATGACTGATGATGTGTACATGTGTGAATGAACTGAAAAAAATGTACCTGCTACAACAGTCAGAGATAACGTGGAGTTATGATGTCCTCTTTTGTTTTGGGCTACACAGTAATAATTTCCACTGTGTTCAGGTCTGACATCAGTGATGGTGAAGATCTGTCCTGATGCTTTTGGTGAGTCTTCATTCTCCTTGTACCAGGTATAATTAGCTGCTGGGTTAGCATCACTGCTACAGGTCAGAGTCACTGAACTGCCCTCCACTATTTCACCAGAGGGACTCACTGACACAGAAGAGGTCTTTGGAGCATCTATAGAAGATTTATTAAAACAGATTATTTTAAGGTGATGATTACTACAGTGGCACATGATTTAAAAACAGCATCATGCATGTGGCAACATCTGGAAACTTGAAGGTGGTCTGGTGAATGGATGAATAGTGGATATTGTATTAATGTTTTGCTGTGTCCTGTTGCTCTGCACGGCTTGTATCTTGTGAATGCTTATTTTGTTGCTATTGTCTGTCTGTAATTTTCAACCATCACTGCATTGGTTTCAGAACATCTCCCCATGGGACTGAAGTTGAAATTTGCCAGCTTGCTAACACAGAAACATTGATTGATATGCTTTGTCTTTATAAATACGTGAAATGTATAAAAGTTTGAACTGAAGGAAACAGAACTGTTAAATTATACTTTTACAGCAGATGGAACCTGAAGAAAACACACATGATCTGCAAAATGCTTTTTGGTTAAAAAAGTGCAAAGATGTTTACCAATATAACCAGTTTTTTACTTTTTAAATGAGCTGTTTCACTCACATTTCACATCAATAAAGATGTATTCAGATATCCTCTTCCCCAGCTGGTTCTCAGCTGTACAGTAATACTCTCCAGAGTCAGAGGACTGGATGGAGATGAAGACAAGCTGTGATTCTTTACTGAGAGGTTGAAGGTCTGGATTTACATCCTTCTTGTACCAGGTGTATTTAGCAGCTGGGTTAGCATCACTGCTACAGTTCAGAGTCACTGAAGTGTCCTCCATGATATCACCAGAGGGACTCACTGACACAGAGGGAAGCTTTGGAGGATCTGTAAGATGATATGATATGAACACATATTAACTTTACAATGTGAATATTGTCATAAAACAAAGTCTGTTTCATTTACTGATGATATATACTCTAAAGAGAATAATGGAGGCAGGAATAAATAAAAGAAAGTATAGAGAATACATTTCCAGTTTTCTTTTTAATGTTTGATTATTACCACTGACCAGTGTACTGTCTCAGGTGCTCACTGTCTTTCATGCAAGCAGTTTTAGGCTCCTGCTGGTGGGAGCAGATTGCTAATTACTAATCGTTAATCAGTTGTCCTTTTCTACACTTGTTTTTCCTCTTTTGGATTGTGTATGTTCAGATTCTGCTTGCTGTTTTATTGGCCCTGTAGTTTCAGATAGCTCTATCTGTCTCACTGTCACACATTTTTTTTGTTTTGTTCTATAAATCCTGCTGTCTCTACAAACATTCTGAAGACATTACGTTGCTTAGTATGGTGTCTCTGCACTTGAATACACTTACACACCCTAGCACAAGCCAGAAGATTATGTAAAAACAAAACAAAACAAAACAAAAAAAAACAGTAATTGACATCACATTTTGTAAAATAGTTAAGTTGATAAAAGTACAAAGTATAAATGGAAAAGTGTAAGCAGTTAAACTGGGTCTGACTTGTTGTAGACTATTTGAGTCAAACTTGATGTGTTAGTGGAACATTGCAGAGAAAACTCACACACTGAAGGAGAGGGGAAAGACTCATATCCTGATAGAGCACAGGAATACTCGTCCTCAGGATTAATTGAGTGCAGATGAAAATGAACTTTGTTTTCCTCCATTAGCTGGCCATTCTTGTACCAGATGTAGGAAGAATCAACAGGCAGCTGACAATTGCTGTGACATGTCAGCTCTGTCCGGGTGGGATGCTGGTTGGGGGAAGATTTTCTAACATGCACTTGTAAATCTGGATTTGTGAACAACAAACAGAAATGTGATTTCAGAATTAACTGTCAACATACAGCACATACAAGCAAATATCCACATGTGCACAGTAACATTTCCTAAATGATCTGAAACATGTGAAACTGACTGATCACAACGTCAAGGAATTGACCATTTATAGCAAATGGTTATAAAGTTAGATTTGGTGGAAAAGAACCTGCTCTTTGAGGGAGCTCTCAGAGAATCCAAGCAGTAATGAAGATTCTGCTAACTAACCTTAATAATCACATAGATGAACATTATATTTGAGAGAAATAAAGAATACCAAAAGCATAGCATATAATGAGGAGATTGGGGCAGCAGATGGTATCAGCATTAGCATGTAAACAAAGTAATAGTAAGAAGTGTCTGGTCATAATGGAAGCACTGTCCACTTCTATCAATATGATGATCATTATTAGTCAGCTGGTAGCCAAGCAGCTGGTAAAGCTCTGTGCTCTGCCTGAACTAATGTTTTGCTCCATTTAAAATGAAAATGTTACCTGTGACAGTCAAAGTGACTCCAGGTGAACCAATATATTTCCCTCCTGGTTGGTTTATTATGAACCTGAACTTGTACTCAGCTGAGTCGCTCTCTCTCAGGTCCCTGATTGTCAGAGTGCAGTCGTTCTTATCACAGTGATACTGAACACGACCTGAATACTCTGAGGTTTCTTTCAGATCCACATATTGATCACCATTCATTTTAGTGAACCATAAAGTTTTGTCAACTGTAGTATCAAGGTTATCTATTCTGGATGGGTATCTGTAGGTGCAGCTTATCTTCACTGTTGATCCTTTGAAGGCACAGATCTGAGTAGAAGTGTATGTCACTCCCCAGTGAGCCACTGTAACACAGAACACAACAGAATCCACAACCAGACTCATAACAACATCAGAGAACAGACTTCAATCTGTTATGAAGGTACTTTAGTTTGTAAACCTGCTGTGATACTGCATGGGCCTCCTTCTGTCCTCCTTAGAGAAGGACATGAGACTAATTTATGAAGCTTATGGCACCAACACAAGGATAAACATAAAGAGATTTTCACACTTGAGTACCACAAAATGCAATTAATAATGCAATGTTGAAGTTTCTCATTTAAATTCAGGCGTGGATCCATACATACTGATGGCTAATTTAGATACAATTTGATAAAGGAAATGTATAATCATGAGATGTGGAGCCATGTATACTGTAGGGTTTCAAGTGATCTCATAACTTTCTGGGAAATGTAGTATTTAGCATTACTCCTTTCAGTTCAGAATGCACTTAAATAAACTATAGAACTAAACAACCTACATTTCACAGTGCATTTTTTCCCCATCAAAGATCAACTTCACACCAGCTGAAGCCTTGTCTCTACTGCCCTCAAGTGGTTTAACCTCTGATGCAGAAGTGCACTCCAGGGTGTGTCAGTACACTGTGACAACACTGTTTGATGTGGTGACAGGTGCAACAGAACACGCTAATGCTGAAAAAGCTTGAGGCTTGATGTCTCCAACATTAAGCATTATGTGTGCATGACTGTTCCTGTATGTGTTTTTATCTATGTAGCCTATAGCTGTCAGACATTATACAATATGCATGTCAGTGGTGCTTTGAAGGTTGTATTGATGTTGGGATACCTACAGCAGTGTCCCAAGAGCTTAATGGGACCAGTACAGAGAGGGAAGTGATATCACCCATATTTAAGACACATTCAGTTATGATACATTAGCTAAAACACTCCACCAGATGGTGTAAAAGACTGTAAAGTAAACTCACACAGTGAAGGAGAGGGGAACTTCTCATGTCCTTTCACAGCACAGGAATAGCTGTCTGTAGAATGAAAGCTGCCTGAATAAGAATTAGATGTTTGTCTCCAAATGTCCTGTCCATTCTTCTTCCAGATGTAAGAATAACTATCAGGTAGATGACAGCTGCTGTGACACTTCAGCTCTGCCCGGGAAGGATTGAATGCTAATCTGATCACCTGCACCTGGAGATCTGCATATGTGAATAAAGAACAAAAAAAGAAAAGCAGACTTGATTTGAAACTTAACTGTCAACATTCACACATACAAGCACACACACACACACATATACACTTGTGTTCATCGTTTGGAATTAAATTATTAAATCTTCAGATGAAAATGTTACCTGTGACAGTCAAAGTGACTCCAGGTAAACCAGTAAATCTCCCTCCTGGGTCGTTTGTTATGAACCTGAACTTGTACTCAGCTGAGTCACTCTCTCTCAGGTCTGTGATTCTCAGAGTGCAGTCATTCTTATCACAGTGATACTGAACACGACCTGAATACTTCGGGTCTGTTTTCAGATCCACATACACACCATTACTCTCTTTTGTAAACCAGAATGTTTTCTCAGCTGTAGTACCATAGACCATGGATGGGTATATGTAGGTGCAGTGTATGATCACTGTTGATCCTTTTAAGGCACAGATCTGAGTAGAGGTGTAAGTCACTCCCCAGCCATTCTGACCCTGTACCACTGTAACACAGAGCACACCAGAAACCACAATCAGATTCAAAACAACATCAGGGGAAAGACTTATTTTCACTTATTATTGTGTTTCAGTTTGTAAACCTGGAAAGGAAACTAGGAAACAAGTATACAAACATTTAGTTTGCTTAACATCAGTTTTAAAGAAACAAAAGTGAATGTCTCATACAGTTGGTGTAGATTTGGATTTGCAAGCTAGAGACAGGACGATGAAGCAGCAGGTTCTCAAGTGAACTCTGGTGTCATAAAGTCTGTAAGTTCATGAGCTGGTTAGAAAATATAAACAAGTGAAAGTTTTTGAGATGATTTAAAGACAGATTAATGTTTGATCATTGCTGTGTCTCTCTCAGTAGTGTTTTGAAGGTAAATCTATACAGTAAAAGAGAGACAAGACACAGCAGACAGTTTGGTTAAAACAGAGTAGCATGAAGTAAAGTGACTCTATCATATGTAAGTGTCAAATATTGATTTAAGTCTTGAATCTATTTATAAATGAGTGAAGTGTCATTTTAAATTTAAAAACAATCCACATGATTCAAGTCCTGTTTTGGGCAAGTTATATAAGTAAATGCATTTTTTAATTAAAAACAAAAACAAAACAAAACATTTGTGTGTACACAAATGTGAGCAATTGACCATAAATGTGCATATTGGTCAACCAACAAAAATGTCCCAACCATTATAAAACCAATCCTATGCCTCATGGCTGCAGAGTTTTAAGGATAGACTGTGTATCACTTTACAGGTCAAATATAAACATGGTGATCTGAGAATGAATGATTTCTTCCTCTCTGAAACTCACTTCATACTGCTCTGAATAAGTTACAGTGTCCCTACAATGTGAATGTAGACATACAGTACCTGACACAGAGAGAAGGAAGACAACAAATCCACTCGCTGCTGCTGTTAAACTCATAGCTGCTCCTCTCATCTCTCTAACTTCAGAGATAATAAAACATGTCTGCAGGTAAATAATAATCCGAAGAAGAAAAAAGACAAGACTTCAATGTAGAAGGACGTTGTCTTGATAAGATCACGTCTCTCTGTGGTCTGCAGGCAGAAGACAGAGGTCAAGCTGTTAAAAATAAACTCAACTTCCTTCCTCTTTACATTATTAACATGCAAAATGAGCAAGATGCCAGTAGATGAAACTTAAGAAGCAATGATGTGTTGATTTCAAGTGGATATGGGGGTTTCAGGCTTATCTCGGACTTTCAACTAATACAAATAAAAATGTCCTGACAGCTCTGATGGAGCTCAGGATTCACCCATAAGGGCTGCTTTATTGCAAACAATTCCTCCGTATAAACCTGGAAACTGTGTGTAACAACTGATCTGTGCAGATGTGTAGCAGAACGCAGAACATTAATTACTGTCAAGTCCTGACCACTGCTGTGCCTCTTTCTCAGTTTGGAGACTCGCTTATCGTTTCAGCTGCTGTGTGATGCTGCAGCCAGCTGTGACAAACAGCCAGCTGTGGGCAACAAACCGAACATCAGTAGCCTACTGATGTTTCTGCGAAATCCCGGATACATTCAGTAACACCTGAACAACATTATTACAAGGTTTAGACATTAATCTAACACGTTTCAGACCTGCCTGAGTCACATTAATAGCTGCAGCTTATTTAGTTGGAAATTTCCGTAGATGATGTCATAGATGCGGGTGAAAATGC
Organism: Thunnus maccoyii; assembly: GCF_910596095.1. Classification (NCBI taxonomy): domain Eukaryota; kingdom Metazoa; phylum Chordata; class Actinopteri; order Scombriformes; family Scombridae; genus Thunnus; species Thunnus maccoyii. The sequence goes on along the minus strand of NC_056534.1, from coordinate 6,093,203 downwards.
TTCGCAATTCAGAGCTCTATTAACGGGCGCAATCCATTCTTTGTGGATTTGGCCCTAAGTGTTTTCTAAGTTTAACTTTGAATTTACAGTATAAAGAAACAGTTTTAGATGCTGTTTACAGTTAATCTCTCTGTGCACTGAGACAGAACATTGTACAGTCTGAAGGTTCAGTGAAGGAACAAGAAAGTATTGAACCTGTGAACATTAATGCAGTTTTACTGAACAGGAAAAGAAGAAGAAAATTAAGCATTAGAGAGTCTGTGCTTATCTTGATTAGTTTCCTCTCTGTTAGTTCTTTGGTCAAGTTGCTGCTCAATTAAGTGTGAAAACCACAAAGAAATGCAGAACATGAAGTGTGGGAAACTTTTGAAAGTCGCTAAAATAAAATGTTTGACAGTAAGTTTTAACAGGAAGGAGCAACTGTTATAACTGTAACGGCTAAAACAGTTGTCCAGCTCTACAGTACAGAGTGCAGAAATTACCAAACAGATTTTAGACATCATGACAAGATAAAATTCTCTGTGCATTGCTGTACCATCATAGAACTATGAATATACGCATATGCATGTATAAAAATACATGATTACAATCCATGCAGGAAGGGTGGAAAAACCTTACTAGCCAGGCCCCACCCCCACCAACGCAGAAATAAACAGAAGTGAATGTTTGGTGTTGTAGAGTTTAAAAGTTATTCATCATACTGCATCACACATACATCAAACCTAGAAAAGTGCTGATCTGGGATATTTTATATTTACTTTCTTAAAATCACTTCATGCTTCTCTGAATAAGTGAGCTAAATGTCCTACAATGTAAATGTAGATATACAGTACCTGACACAGAGAGAAGGAAGACAACAAATCCACTCGCTGCTGCTGTTAAACTCATAGCTGCTCCTCTCATCTCTCTGTGAGGCTTCACAGACAATAAAACACATCAAATAATGTAAACATGTAATAATCATATCAGTAAACTATTCTACTTACAACGGAGAAGGACGTTGTCTGTTAAGATGCTCGTCCTCTGTGATCTGTGAGCAGAAGTCAGATATCAGGACAGTAAATGACTTGATTTCCTTCCTCTTTCTTATTATTATGAATATGCATGAGGAGCCAATTGCAAGCAAAGGCAGAAGTGACAACCAAGTTTGAGCTTTTTTCAAAGGCTTAATATAATCTATGTTAGAGAGAATAAGAGACCAGTGTTCTGGCCTGTTAGTAATTTAAAGAGAAAAGAGAAATAATAAGACATTTTTATTATCTTTTTCACATTTCGTTATCTAAAGAACAAACATGACATATGACGGATGTGTGACAGTTGGTTTGATGCATCTCCTCACACTTGTAGTGCATGTTAAGACATTGAATACACCACCATGAGTTCAAAGAGATGTACTGCAAATTTACTCTTACTAGTTTTCACTTTTTATGATTGAGTTACATCTTAATTTGTTTACCCTTGACATTAAATTCATCAAACATTACAGTTAGAGGTTCAGTTTCAGAAGTGTTGATTGTTCACATTGGTGACCTTGTTGTACAGTAGTTGAACAAACCCCCACAGTCGAGGTGTCTAAGTATGAAAATGATTGAGTCAGTGATCTACAGTTGTCACTAACAAATATGGACTGTTATACTGAAAATGCTTCATACAAAACCATCTTCAGACATGTGGTGCAACTATCATGATTTGTCATTTCTCACTGTTTTGTTTGTGTGAGAGAGAAATACACAGAAAAACAGAAGTGTCTAATGGTATTTCTTATTAACTTTGTGGTATTATGTTAATTACTCTTTCATAACAAAGTCAAGATGTTGTGATATGTAGCACAACAAGCTAGTAAAACTCTGTAAATGCAAACACATTGCAGTCTCTCCAGAGACTGTAAATGTTATTGCTGTCATTAGTCATTGGAGCCGTTTCTAAACAAACTACAGTAATCATTGCTATTGGGGGAAAGAACACATGTCACCCAGTGCAACAGTGTGGCTCACTGAAGTATAGAAAATCATCACCCTTATCCTTCAATGCAGACAGGAGGAAGACCTCAGTGATGAAGCCTGACTCTGCAACACTGAAGCTTCACCACTAGAGGACAGTGAAACATCAGAGATACTGAATCACAACCCTGAAACAACATTTAACCATCCATCACTGATTGTTTAGACACATTTAAATCTTCACATTAATCTGTTTACTCTTCACATTAAATCCAGCAGAAGCAAGATAAATCCCCCCATGGAGTCTGGAGACTGGCGGTGGTGGTTGATGACTTCTGTTGAGACTGATAAGGCTAGTGAGGTTGATGAAGTGATGCAATGATGAATCTGCAAAGACTGAGCAGTGATGGGGAAGTGATGGGGAGCGCAAAATGGCGCCATAGAAGCACTAAGGCAGAGAGGGAGAAAACATATTTTAAAAAACAGCCGCAGTATGATACGCTGACAAGGAAGGTGTGTCAACATGCTATTGGTTAGATGTGACCAGCTGATGTGAACAGCTGACATCTTAATGAATGCCCAGGGGAATGGTGGCAAGGAAATTATAAGTGAGTGTGCCTGAGGGATGGGAATGACTGATTGTTTGAGAAATAATACTACAGACCTGAGCATGCAAAAAATAGTCTTCCTGACTGAACTTTTACTAAGTTTCATTTGTCACTAACAGATATGGACTGTTATACTAAAAAGGCTTCATACTCAGTAAACTGCCACACATTCTGCTTCCCTGAGTGACCCCAAAGACATTAAATAGACCCAAAAGGTGATAAACATCTCACATGACAATTAAGGTCTTCTTCAATACAAACTGTGTCTGTGCATCTTCATTTTAGCAACATCCCAAATCATAATAAACTATTAAAATGTGACAAGTTTCATCCAAAATAGAGGGAAAGTGAGAAATAAGTCAGAAAAAAAGAACAGATTTAAATTTTATTTGTCTTCAAAGCTGGTAAATAAATTCATAAAATGAAAAATAAACATAAAAACAATTTATTTAAAGCTGAAACTTTCTGCATGCTGTCGCCCTCTGCAGCAGTGAGAGGGAACTGAAATCATGTTTCCAACTACAGAGTTGTTGTGGAAGCTGTCTGTTTATTGTGAATCAGCCACTGCAATATCTGGATAATGTGACATTCAACAAAGTGTAATAGAACTGAGATCATGTTTGATGTGTGTAAATATACAGTATACTGCACAAGAAGATAATCAGGATTCCTCAAAAGTGATTAATTACAGTATTTATACATTTAAAATAACAGTTTGCAAAACAGCTCTAATCCTGAATATCTGTAATATAACGAACTCTACAGAGAAAAAAATAAGCTTGCATTAGTTCAGACAGAACATTCAGTAAATTATAAATCAATTGAGTCACAAACACCACCTGACATTCAACTGATCTAAACAATCAATCATGTTTGACACGTCGACATGATTCAGTTCAAGCTGCCATCAGCACATTCTTCTCAAAGCTTCTGCTACATGCTGTTACTGACTGTCTGTGCTGCTCACTTCTACCTGCTGCTGCTGCTGAAAACTGAACATGAAAACGTCCACATCATCCTCTACAGCCTCTCTCTCCACTGTCATATTTCACTGTTGTACTACTTTCTGCTTCCATCAGGTGAGTCCAGCCTCTGGTTCAACTGCATCACAACAAAATCACATGAAATTTAGGTGAAGTACTTCTCATAACTGTTACTATGAATCTGATGTTGGCCTGTTTTTTCCCTTTCATGATGCTCCAGCCTGACTGGACTTTACTCCACGTCTTCCTGCTCCTCTGTGTCTTCTGTCTGTGCTGCAGCGACGACCTGCAAGTCTGAGACGTTCTCATACACAAGAGAAGAGTCCAACTGATGGGGAGAGATAACAAAATGAGGAGTAATGGACCACATTTATAAAACTTGCAGTTAATTAGATTTTATTAATGATGTATTAAATTGTGTTTAAAACTGAATTATTTGCTATTGCGTTCATTACGATTTTCTATTCTGCAAGTTGTAATTTAAATATAAATTCACTTCACAGCTTCATGCTGATAATATGAATGTGTTTGAGTGCATTTATGAGTCAAGTGATCATAACTGTATTTTAGAGTAAGTTCTGTCAATAAGGTCTCTCTCTCACCTCTATAGTCTCTACAGGTTCATTCAGTTCAGTGGTGGAGCTCAGAGTTTTCTTCTTCCTGGATTGAATTCAACAAAATCAAGAAATATTTAACTAAATGAAATTCATGACTTAAAAACTATGAAAATGTTTTAGTAAGAAAACAAAAGAAGGTATTTCATTTCTATTGTCTTACCTTAACCACAGTCTCAAGAGAAGCAGAGGAATAAGCATCAGGACCACCAGAATCACCCTGATGATATTCATTATAAATACTGATTTCCCTAAAAATTGAGAGCAACAGAAAGGAGATATGGCTCATCAATAAATGTAGTATACAAGTGTGTGTGTGTGTGTGTGTGTGTGTGTGTGTGTGTGTGTGTGTGTGTGTGTGTCTGAAGTTCAATGAGCATAACTTACCTGATCCAACAGTCAGATATAAGGTGGAGTTATGACGTCCTCTTCTGTTCTGGGCTTCACAGTAATAATTCCCACTGTGTTCAGGTCTGACATCAGTGATGGTGAAGATCTGTCCTGATGCTTTTGGTGAGTCTTCATTCTCCTTGTACCAGGTATAATTAGCTGCTGGGTTAGCATCACTGCTACAGGTCAGAGTCACTGAACTGCCCTCCACTATCTCACCAGAGGGATTCACTGACACAGAGGGAAGCTTTGGAGCATCTGGAGGAGATGTATCAAAATGAATTAAATATAAAATGAGGAAGGGTTGCATTAGTACAACATGTTGTATTGGAGCTGCTCAGTGAACTACAGCAGCAGACTGAATGTGAAGCAGGCAGAGCTGAAGAAAGCAGACATGATCAGAAAAATCTTTCCTAATATTTTTTAACAAGGTTGACAAGACCAACAGCTGTATGTTTTTAAATAAACAGTTTCACTCACATTTCACATCAATAAAGATGTATTCAGATGTCCTCTTCCCCAGCTGGTTCTCAGCTGTACAGTAATACTCTCCAGAGTCAGAGGACTGGATGGAGCTGAAGACCAGCTGTGGTTCTTTACTGAGAGGTTGAAGGTCTGGATTTACATTCTTCTTGTACCAGGTGTATTTAGCTGCTCTGTTAGCATCACTGCTACAGGTCAGAGTCACTGAACTGTCCAACATAATGTCCCCAGAGGGACTCACAGACACTGAAGGAATCTTACGTGCATCTGAAGGAGAAAATATGGACATTTTTTAATCTTATGATCCAATCATATTCATGCAGCTGTACAGTGCAGACATCATAACATGACACTTATCACTGTTGCTGTCTGCTGATTATGCTCATGCTCGTGGAATAAACTCACACACTGATGGAGAGGAGAACGTCTCATGTCCTTTCACAGAACAGGAATAGCTGTCTGCAGGATAAAAAAAGCCCAAATAAAAAGTAGATGTTTGTTCTGTTATTATCCGTCCATTCTTGTACCAGATGTAGGAAGAACGATCAGGTAGATGACAACTGCTGTTACACTTCAGCTCTGCCCGAACACAGGTATGAACTTTGCAGGCTGTTGATCTGTTCACCTGCACCTGGATATCTGGATATGTGAAGAAATAGAAATATCATTTATCTTTATACATGCACAAAATATAAACACAAACATTCACAGTACTATTTCCAAGATATTAACCATTTGAAGTTACAGTAAGTCTTCCAATGAAAAGGTTACCTGTGACAGTCAAAGTGACTCCAGGTGAACCAGTAAATCTCCCTCCTGGTTGGTTTGTTATGAATCTGAACTTGTACTGAGCTGAGTCGCTCTCTCTCAGGTCTGTGATTCTCAGAGTGCAGTCGTTCTTATCACAGTGATACTGAACACGACCTGAGTCTGTTCTCAGATCCACATACACATCATTACTCTCCTTTGTAAACCAGAATGTTTTCTCAACTGTATTATCATGATCATTTATTCTGGATGGGTATCTGTAGGTGCAGTTTATGTCCACTGTTGATCCTTTTAAGGCACAGATGTGAGTAGAAGTGTAAGTCACTCTCCAGTCATTCTGACCCTGTACCACTGTAACACAGAGCACATCAGAAACCACAATCAGATTCATAACATCAGTTGATAATGAGTTAATCAGCTACTAAGACAAGCTGTGTATCATAGTGCTAACATGTTTTTGGGGGCAAGATAATCTGGACCAGCTTCAAAATATGATTGTCTGCTGTCACCTGTCACAGAAGTTTCTTATCATGCATCAAGCTAAATATAACTGAGCTGAAGTATTGCGCTTTATCAGGTATTCATCATATTGTATAATTTTATGTTGGGACATCAGAATATTTTTTAATAAATTTTTGATTTGGTCCGTTAATTTTTGATGTTTTTATTGTTGTACTCTTTGTCTAAGAACTCAAAGAAAAATGGAAGAACATATTTAATTTTCAGAAGGAAACAATTTTGAGAATCTGTTCCTTTAAATCCATGAAAGAAAGAATGAATAATACTTTATATTGTAACTGATTGTAAATGTGAAGCGAGCAGAGCTAAGAGAGCCTGATCAGCAAAGCATTTCACTGGTTAATGAAGCCTAAAAAAAGTTGTCATCACCTACGTGATGCATTTTTAACATAGACTGTGTTTCACTCACATTTCACATTTATCATTGTGTATTTAGATGTCCTCCTTCCCAGCCCGTTCTCAGCTGTACAGGAATAATGTCCAGAGTTAGAGGACTTGATGGAGCTGAAGACAAGCTGTCGAATTTCAATAAATTCAGGAATTTGATATGTTCCCTTGTACCAGGTGTATTTAGCTGCTGGATTAGCATCAGTGTTACAGGTCAAAGTCACTGAACTGCCCTCCTTAATTTCACCAGAGGGACTCACTGACACAGAGGAGGTTTTTGGTGCATCTGTAGCAGAAAACAACATGTTTAACATTTCATCCCCCGTTGATGTTAAGTTTTCACAGTGGAACATATTGAAATTGTTTATATTTCATCAAACACATTACAAACTACATGTCCTGTTACCTTGTGTATGAGTTTAAAATCTTCAAGTGACAGTAAACACACTGAAGGAGAAAGGGAGAGCAGTAATCCTCATCTACTTTAAGAGCTTTCCTTCATAACTGCCGCTAGTATGTGTGTGTATGTGTGTGTGTGTGTGTGTGTGTGTGTGTGTGTGTGTGTGTGTGTGTGTGTGTGTGTGTGTGTGTGTGTATTTAAGTGTTGTGTGAAATGTATTGTTAAGACTGGAGTGATGGCTCTGATTGACTATTGATGGAAGAGGTGGGTCAATATAATTATTGAACATAAGAAAAATTAGAGCGAAATTTGTAATTTTCACAGAGGGACTGAAGACACAATGAATCTAGTTGTCAAAGCCTTGAAACAAGAGATTTTGTCTAATAGACTGGATGAAATGTTAAAATAAAAAACTGTGTCTTTCTCTGCAGTAACACAGAGCAGGTTGTATTGTTGTTGGGATACTGACAGCAGTAGAGCTCAATGAGAAAAACATGGATCCAATAAGAAATGAGGCAGTGGGGACATTCATGTTAGAAATACATGAAGTCATTGTACAGTACTTTAGATAAAAGGCTCCACAAGATGCTGTTATGTTAGTGAAAGACTGTGAAGAAAACTCACAAACTGGAAGAGAGGGGAAATCCTCATGTCCTTCAACAGCACAGGAAACGCTGTCTGCAGGATAGAAGTAGACTGAATAATAAGAAGATGTTTCTCTCCTGATTTCCTGTCCATTCTTGTACCAGATGTAGGAAGCATGGTCAGGTAGACTACAACTGCTGTGACACTTCAGCTCTGCCCAGGTATAAGACTGATAGACTGTTGATCTGATCACCTGCAACTGGAGATCTGTATATGTGAAGAAAGAACAGAAATGTCATTCATGTTCAGACACACACAAACATTCACAGTACTATTTCCAAGATATTAACCATTTAAATCTAAGTTAAATCTGCCAATGAAAATGTTACCTGTGACAGTCAAAGTGACTCCAGGTGAACCAGTAAATCTCCCTCCCGGTTGGTTTGTTATGAACATGAACTTGTACTCAGCTGAGTCGCTCTCTCTCAGGTCTGTGATTCTCAGAGTGCAGTCGTTCTTATCACAGTGATACTGAACACAACCTGAATACTCTGAGTCTGTTCTCAGATCCACAATTTCATCACGTTTAATAAACCAGAATGTTTCTTTAACTGTAGTATTATGGTCATTTACTCTGGATGGGTATCTGTAGGTGCAGTTTATGTCCACTGTTGATCCTTTTAAGGCACAGATCTGAGGAGAAGTGTAAGTCACTCTCCAGTCATTCTGACCCTGTACCACTGTAACACAGAGCACATCAGAAACCACAATCAGATTCATGACAAGTTAAGAATCAGTGAATAAAACAAAGTGGATCATGGCACCAATATGATTTTATTTGTAGTCGTTATCATTCAAAGCTCCTCATCGTGCATCAATCTAACTAGAACTGAACTGGAATACAATATTTTATCAGTTGTTTATCATATTTTATCATTTGTTACTGCTGAGTGTTTCAGTTTTAGTCCAAGTTTCTACTGTTGTTATCCTTGTTCATTGTAATTTTAAAAAAGCTAAACGCCTGAAATGTGTCTCTTATGTGTTGTCAAACAAATCCTTCAAATAGAAAATGAGTAAAAACATATTTAACTAACTTTTTTGGAGTGGAGCCGCAGATCCTTGGTACATCAATGTTGTTTTCACCTCATTAAAACTTGACAGACTTGTTCTGTATCATTCTTTTTCTCCATGTTTATTTACTTTTTAGGCACTTTATAATTCTAGTATATGACTTTCATGATATTATTTCTGAATTCTGCCTGTGTGAGCACAGGCATAGAAAAGTCCAAAAATATTTATACATACTTTGAATTTACAGTATAAAGAAACAGTTTTAGATGCTGTTTACAGTTAATCTCTCTGTGCACTGAGACAGAACATCGTATATTCTGAAGGTGCAGTGAAGAAACAAAAATGTATTGAAGCTGTGAACATTAATGCAGTTTTACTGAACAGGAAAAGAAGAAGAAAATGAATCGTAAGAGAGTCTGTGCTTGTCTTGGTTAGTTTCCTCTCTCTTAGTTCTTTGGTAAAGTTGCTGCTCAATTAAGTGTGAAAACCACAAAGAAATGCAGAACATGACGTGAGGGAAACTTTTGAAAGTGGCTAAAATAAGGTAGGTGACAAGTTTTAACAGGAAGGGGCAACTATTATACCTGTAGCAGCTAAAACAGTTGTCCAGCTCTACAGTGCAGAGTGCAGAAATTACCAAACAGATTTTAAACATCATGATAAGATGAAATTCTCAGTGCATTGCTGTACCATCATAGAACTATGTATATATGCATATGCATGTATAAAAATATATGATTCTTACAATCCATGGAGGGAGGGTGGACAAAACTTATTAGCTAGACACCCTCACCCCCACCACCCATGACGCAGACACAGCTGAACATCTTAATATATTATTATTAAAGTGTTGAGCAGTAAATACTGTTATTATTTTTTTTGTCTTCATTCAACAGCTATATTTTACACAGAAATAAACAGAAGTGAATGTTTGGTGTTGTAGAGTTTAAAAGTTATTCATCATACTGCATCACACATACATCAAACCTAGAAAAGTGCTGATCTGGGATATTTTATATTTACTTTCTCAAAATGACTTCATGCTGCTCTGAATAAGTGTGTTAAATGTCCTACAATGTAAATGTAGATATACAGTACCTGACACAGAGAGAAGGAAGACAACAAATCCACTCGCTGCTGCTGTTAAACTCATAGCTGCTCCTCTCATCTCTCTGTGAGGCTTCACAGACAATAAAATACATCAAATAATGTAAACAACATGTAACAATCATATCAGTAAAATATTCTACTTACAACCGAGAAGGACGTTGTCTGTTAAGGTGCTCGTCCTCTGTGATCTGTGAGCAGAAGTCAGATATCAGGATGTTAAATGACTTGATTTCCTTCCTCTTTCTTAGTATTATAAATATGCATGAGGAGAAATAAGACAGTAAACATATATGTTAAAACCATGCTTTACTGTTGTCCAAAGACTTGATATAATCTATGTTACAGAGAATAAGAGACCAGTGTTCTGGCCGGTTAGTAATTTAAAGAGAAAAGAGAAATAATGAGATATTTTTATTATTTTACTCTTTTTATGTGTGGGCGCAGTTCAGTGTCTAAAGAAAAAACATGACACGTGACGAATGTGTGACATTTGGTTTGATGCATCTCCTCACACCTGTAGTGCATGTTAATCCACTGAATAAACCACCATGAGTTCAAAGAGATGTACTGCATCAGTATGATATGAAAGAAGTCACATGATGAGTACAGCGTTTATTATAAGTATTAAGAAAATAAAAAGTGCGGTATGACAAAAAAATTTAAAAAAATAAAACAAAATCAGTGATACAGAAATCTATTTGTAAAGATTCTGATTTACTGCAATCACTGTCATAACAAGTGACTCATCTCTCCAATTAGAACTGAGGACATTTTATTTAAGACAAAACAACAAAGAACAAGGAGAAATGTGATTACATGGTTTAGAAATTGTGATATAGAACAAAAACAGGCTGTAATAATATGTATAAATAAAGCAGAAAAACAGACAATTGCAATGTTACTGTAAGGCAGTAGAAATTATTAACAAGATGAATGTTAGAATATTGACAACAAATACTTGACTGACAATAAAACTGGTTGTAATAATGAAACTGGAAGACATATTGTAAATACAGAAAGAACAGTGGAAATGGTCTGTTATCAATGAAATATAACTCTTTACTATCATCTAGTGGCAGCAATAGGAAACTACAAGTTGATCAGTAAAAGCTCTCTAATACTCCAGTGTGTTTTTTAAATATCTTAAATATTACAGTCTTACCACTTGTTAACTAACTAATACACTACTCCTGAGATATGTCCAAAGCTGCAAGTTATAATAATCTTTAGTATATCTCCTCTAACCCAACGTTAATAAATATTACACTGGCAAGTATCCACAGCTCCACTAAATGACTCCAGTGACTCCAGTCGCACAAATACTACAAGTTTAAATTAGCAGGTTTTACAATGAAAGTTTTGTCACTGGGATCACCTTCACTACTTACATCTTTACAGAGTGTGTAAGGTTAGTATACATGTGAGAGTAAAGAAACAATAAATATGTTGAGGCTGTCTGGCATTGATGATAAATCCTACTGGCAGATCAATTCTGTTGTCAATCCAAATGCTGCTCACTGCTTTCTTCCATTGTTTCAAAGGATCCACAATGAAATTAAGTACAGGAGCTAGGTCTGAATGGGATTTTACTTCTGCAGTAAAATAACAAGATAAACTGTCAATTCAAATCGCTCTAAAATATATATTTGTCTCTATGATGCATTCTTGGAGAGGTCCACCCTGAGAAATGAAGTTTTAAAATCCAATGGTTACCCGCTGAAATTAAAAAAAAAAAAAAAAAAAAAGTCTGGACACCTGAATATGTGACAGGTGTGTTGGAGGAAGGTGCAACTTGAAAACAATGAGGAGAACTCTGACACACTGTCTCGCTTGTTGCTGGAATATTTATTAAATCATGTTTCAGACAGGTCTGAGCTGCACTTTCCTTTAATGCACCTGTCACATATTCAGGTGTGTAGAGATTTTTTTCAATTTTCTTTTTCATTTTTTAACATTTTTCTTTCAGCAGGTGTAGCACCCCAACACTCTATACTATGTCTAAGATGCTGTAAGTGACTTTAGACTAGAATGATGGTTGTTTGGGTTCAGTCTATTTAAAAGGTAGCTACCACAGAAGTTAACTTGTTTTGGGTGAAACTTATAATAGCCGTATAATAAACAAAAAAAATGTCAAATTTGGCATTAGGTCTATTCACTTTTATCATGCTGTATTTTAAATAACTGACCACAGACAAGACTTTTTAAGGACTGACTGCTTTTTGAATGTACAGATATTTACCCTTTTAAGTGAAATTATACAAAAACACAAATAACACAGTTTAGACCCGTTTAAAATAACAAATAGCATATTTGTAAATTATATTTAACGAAATTATGAAGAATTGTGTGACAGTGTGGGGGAGATCTTCTCATTGTTTTCAAAAATGGAAAAAAACAAAACAAAACATGAGATTGCTGATGTGTTCATGAGGTTTTGTTGACTGTGCTGTAAAGTGCAGCGGGATCTTCTTCAGTTTCCTGACCTCTGGTTCTGAGAGGGAAATTAAAAAGTTAATCAGGTGATTCTGAAGATATCATACTAAATTATACAAACAGTCATAATAAAGATGTAACAGGCAAATATAACAAATGAAAAACTGAAATAAAACTGTTGCTACTATGTTCCTGTGTGAAAAGCTGCTCACCTCGGGGCAGTACCGGCTCTGTTAAATGTGACAGCAGCGCACTGGACAACCTCTTGTTCCTCCATGTGTCTGTGGGGCTGAGCTGATCTGATGTTGGAGTAGAGAGGATCTGTCTGGTTGTTGGAGAAGTGCACGCTGGCATACAGCTCTTCCGGCTGTGTCTGGAGGGTGACAGAAATGAGGAAAGTGTTGGTTTGTGTGAGGAAGGATTGTTATGAAAAAACATGAAGTGCTTGACAGTCAGATGAGTTTTCTTGTTGCACTTTAAGATAGTGACTGTGGAAGTGTGGAACCAGGATAGAATAGTATAACTTTCCCTCCTCACCCTCTCTCTGTTGTCTGGTCTCTCCTCAGCCTCAGACCTTTGATTGGAGGATCTCTTTTTTCTGGTTAGAAGAATTAATTAACAAACACAAATGACAGAATTTTGACCAATGATTTAATGACACAGAACTGCTCACCTCATCCACAGGAAGACAGAGAGGATGATGATAAACAGGAGAACAGCAGTTGTTACCCCAGCAGCTATTGATTTTCCTGCTCCTGGAGAACAGAGATGAAAAGAAAACACTGACAGTTAATGAGGGTATTACAGCATGTTTGAGTCCAACGTTTTGGTCAATATATATGTAGCCTGGTGGTAAATCGATTCAGATGTAATTTTCCACTTAGGTGAGGTATAGCTCTCAAAGTTGTTTGATTAACATTTGAGGCAAATTTTAAGTGTCACAGTCTCACTTGTTATTGCTGATTTTGGTCACAGGGTAGCAGCATTGAGTAATATTACTGTCACTCTGCCAAATGCATCTTGGTCTTTCTTCCTGTTTTACGTTCAAACAACAGGAGATTTGCAGGGTGGACGGTGCTGTGACTCCGTCGTGTAAAGTAGTAGACACTACTAGAGTTCATGACCTGGACTTTTGGTTTGGTTTGGTTCAGGTTTTAAATGAATTTTAACTCTGTTTGAAGGTAAACAACAGTGTGTTGAGTTGTGCAATCTCCGGGGAGTTCCGTGTGGGTTTGGTGGGACTTGTTGAGGTGTTAGTGTCCTTTGCAGGTGTGCTTTGTGCATAGGGTGTGTGCATGGGTTGTTTTTGTGGCTTTGTGGTTGTTGAGTGTGTGTTTGTATGGTTCTATTTTGTGTTTTTTGTCGATGGTCATGGCCCACTGCTGTGTTTTGTTTTTGTCATTTTTCTTTTACATAATTTTTTGTATTAAGTCTGCAACAAGCTGTGAAAGCACATGAGCTGCTCTCTAAAAGGACTCAGTAGCTTAAACACTCTGTTAAAATGACCTGTTGCAAACATGGTCAACAATAAAATTAAAGCTACAAGAACCACTGAAGTAATTGTGTCCTGTGTGGCATCTAATTCCACGGGCTACACATGTATATTCAGTTCTCTTCATTCTAAACTCTAACAGCTCTTTTCAGCTTAGAATATATTTAACATGAAAATCACTGAAAATCTAAGTTAAAGCTGTGCCTACGAGCATGATTTGTGACATCACAACTACTTTGGAAGCTTATCCTGGTCCAATAAGCAACTTACACAAGTGTGATGTGGAAACTTGAAGCCTCCAGTGCACAAACACTGAGAATGGACTTTACAGTGAAGTGGGAGACATCTTGTGTCCAGTGGTTCAACTTTTAAAATGAAAAATATTTACATATTTATAGATTCTGGAAGCTTATTCAATGAGGAAGAAGAAGTAGATATAATTTTAGGAATTTCTAACTGGTAAGTTTTCTGTGGAAAAAACATTATACACAAATAATTATTCAAAGCAAAGTATTTTTATAAGTCTTAAAATATGTTTGGAGGGGATCTTTAACTAAATGTCTTAGTGATCCAGTACTGCCCTTTACCATCTTACTTTAATCTGTGCAAATGTGGGAAAAAAAGAAATACATTTTTACAAAACACTGGCGACAGTGTCAGCAGCTGCAGTGGGCAAACTCTCCTCTCTCTTGCATTGCTGAGTGAGAGATACACCACAAATTGCCATTGGCCCAGTAGAGGGTGCTGTTGTAAAAATATGATTCCTCGCATCATTCTTACAAGTTCATGTGTTTTCCTTTAAATTACATTGAAAAACATTCTGTCAGTATAATCTCCATATTCTCCCATACAAGCTGGAGATTTAATTCCTCCAGTGTCTACGTTTTGCCAAGACCTCCACTTGGTCTGTTGTGTCTGAATACTCTTGATCACACTTTAACTTCATCCTCTGAATGAAAAGATTTAGCAGCTCAATATTTAGACTCTTGGTCTCATAGAGAGAGGCAGCGCAGTGTGAAAAAATTTCACCTTGACGGCTTGTATTCATGAACACAGCTCTCTCTCCACTAGTTAAATATAAAAAGCCTGCATCACTTCAGCCTAATCAGAGGTCACATAATCCTTTGAAATATAACTTATGAATAAGAAACATGTTGACATGAAAATTCAGAGTTTTCTCTTGCTCAGATCTCTCTTTACTTTTTTAATTGAGCTGATTCCTCCAGTCAGCAGTGAATCACACAAACCTGTTTTACTGTCTCTTATGAAGACAGTCTAGATGACGACTATCCTCCCTGCATTACATCAGATGGTGTGTAATGAGTCCTGGTGCAGTGTGTGTGCAGCTGAAATCAAAAAACTTACCTGATCCAACAGTCAGATATAAGGTGGAGTTATGACGTCCTCTTCTGTTCTGGGCTTCACAGTAATAAGTCCCACTGTGTTCAGGTCTGACATCAGTGATGGTGAAGATCTGTCCTGATGCTTTTGGTGAGTCTTCATTCTCCTTGTACCAGGTATAATTAGCTGCTGGGTTAGCATCACTGCTACAGGTCAGATTCACTGAACTGCCCTCCACTATCTCATGAGAGGGACTCACTGACACAGAGGGAAGCTTTGGAGCATCTGGAGGACAATATGTATAGAGACACATTCCATTAATGCTGGCACACATGATTTTGAAGGATTTTTGAATCATGAAAAATAGAGCAGACTTGTGTGACTTACACTGGACATCTATAAATAGAGATTTAGATTCCAACTGTCCATACTGATTCTCGGACTTGCAGTGGTAGGTCCCTCTGTCCTCAGAGCTGATGGAGGTGAAATGATAACGATCCCCTGGTTCTTGAGGCAGTGTTTGGTTCTCCTTGTACCGGGTATAATTAGCTGCTGGGTTAGCATCACTGCTACAGATCAGAGTCACTGAAATGCCCTCCACTATCTCACCAGAGGGACTCACTGACACAGAGGGAAGCTTTGGAGCATCTAGAGGAGATGTATCAAAATGAATTAAGTATAAAATGAGGAAGGGTTGCATTAGTACAACATGTTGTATTGGAGCTGCTCAGTGAACTACAGCAGCAGACTGAATGTGAAGCAGGCAGAGCTGAAGAAAGCAGACATGATCAGACAAATCTTTTCCACTTTTTTTTAACAAGGTTGACAAGACCAACAGCTGTATGTTGCTTTTTTTAATGAACTGTTTGACTAACATTTCACATCAATGAAGATGTATTCAGATGTCCTCTTCCCCAGCTGGTTCTCAGCTGTACAGTAATACTCTCCAGAGTCAGAGGACTGGATGGAGCTGAAGACAAGCTGTGGTTCTTTACTGAGAGGTTGAAGGTCTGGATTTACATTCTTATTGTACCAGGTGTATTTAGCTGCTGGGTTAGCATCACTGCTACAGGTCAGAGTCACTGAACTGTCCAACATAATGTCCCCAGAGGGACTCACAGACACTGGATGAATCCTAGGTGCATCTGAAGGAAAAATATTGACATGCTTTAATCTTATGATCCAATCATATTCATGCAGCTGTACAGTGCTGACATCATAACATGACACTTATCACTGTTTCTGTCTGCTGATTATGCTCATGCTTGTGGAATAAACTCACACACTGATGGAGAGGAGAACATCTCATGTCCTTTCAAAGCACAGGAATAGCTGTCTGCAGGATAAAAAAAGCCCAAATAAAAAGGAGATGTTTGTTCCGTTATTATCCGTCCATTCATGTACCAGATGTAGGAGGGACAATCATCTAGATGATAACTGCTGTGACACTTCAGCTCTGCCCGAACACAGGTATGAACTTTGCAGGCTGTTGATCTGATCACCTGCACCTGGATATCTGGATATGTGAAGAAATAGAAATATCATTTATCTTTATACATGCACAAAATATAAACACAGACATTCACAGTACTATTTCCAAGATATTAACCATTTGAAGTTACATTAAGTCTTCCAATGAAAATGTTACCTGTGACAGTCAAAGTGACTCCAGGTGAACCAGTAAATCTCCCTTCTGGTTGGTTTGTTATGAATCTGAACTTGTACTCAGCTGAGTCGCTCTCTCTCAGGTCTGTGATTCTCAGAGTGCAGTCGTTCTTATCACAGTGATACTGAACACGACCTGAATACTCTGAGTCTGTTCTCAGATCCACAGGTTCATCACCTTTAATAAACCAGAATGTTTCTTGAAGTGTAGTATCATGGTCATTTATTCTGGATGGGTATCTATAGGTGCAGTTTATGTCCACTGTTGATCCTTTTAAGGCACAGATCTGAGTAGAAGTGTAAGTCACTCCCCAGTCATTCTGACCCTGTACCACTGTAACACAGAGCACATCAGAAACCACAATCAGATTCATAACAAGTTAAGAATCAGTGAATAAGACAAAGTGGATCATGGCACCAACATCACTTTATGTGTAGTTGTTTTCATACAAAGCTCCTCATCGTGCATCAATCTAACTAGAACTGAACTGGAATACAATATTTTAACAGTTGTTTATCATATTTTATCATTTGTTACTGCTGAGTGTTTCTGAAGGTTCAGTGAAGGAACAAGAATGTATTGAACCTGTGAACATTAATGCAGTTTTACTGAACAGGAATAGAAGAAGAAAATGAATCATTAGAGAGTCTGTGCTTGTCTTGATTAGTTTCCTCTCTGTTAGTTCTTTGGTCAAGTTGCTGCCGAGGTAGGTGTGAAAACCACAAAGAAATGCAGAACATGACGTGAGGGAAACTTTTGAAAGTGGCTAAAATAAGATGTGTGACAAGTTTTAACAGGAAGGGACAACTGTTATACCTAACAGCTAAAACAGTTGTCCAGCTCTACAGTACAGAGTGCAGAAATTACCAAACAGATTTTAAACATTATGACAAGATGATATTCTCAGTGCATTGCTGTACCATCATAGAACTATGTATATATGCATATGCATGTATAAAAATATATGATTCTTACAATCCATGGAGGGAGGGTTGACAGACCTTACTAGCCAGGCCCCACCCCCACCACCCATGACACAGACACAGCTGAACATCTTAATATAATATTATTAAAATGTTCAGCAGTGAATACTGTTATTATTTCAACAGCTATATTTTACACAGGAATAAACAGAAGTGAATGTTTGGTGTTGTAGAGCTTAAAAGTTATTCATCATACTGCATCACACATACATCAAACCTAGAAAAGTGCTGATCTGGGATATTTTATATTTACTTTCTTAAAATGACTTCATGCTGCTCTGAATAAGTGTGTTAAATGTCCTACAATGTAAATATAGATATACAGTACCTGACACAGAGAGAAGGAAGACAACAAATCCACTCGCTGCTGCTGTTAAACTCAAAGCTGCTCCTCTCATCTCTCTGTGAGGCTTCAGATATGTTAAAAACTGTCTGCAATGTACACAGGAAGTGAACCATCCACATCAATCAACCATTGTACTCTGCTAGAATAAAGATAGAAGTTACACTGATAGGTAATTTTCCACTGCGGTCAGAACATAAGCAGCAAGCAGATCAGGTTGTAAAAATAACCAAATGCCAAACGCCCATGTAGCTCACCAACAACATGTTGTGGTTTATCTCATAATGTTAAGAGACAACACCTTTGCAAGAGAGGTGAATTGGTGAGGGGTCTACTATAGTTTTAAATTCAGGGTGTGTCTACAATAACAACAAATTGAGTGATAAGAAATATACAAAGAAATATTTAAACTGAATTGCCTGTCAAATAAAACAATGAATGAAAAATTAATATTAATACATAGTGTTTTTATAGCAGTTTTAGGAAGGCTTTAAACAGTTTCCACAAGTGTGATTATTTTAAAATCTGACACTGAACAAAAAAATAATAATGCATCAAAATCAATGTCGATACAAATCACTGAAATATCCCAGATTGATAATTTTAAAAAAAGAAAAATCCTGCTAGCGTTTAGTATACAGAAAATAAATCATTGTCTGTGTTGTTTTTTTTTCCATAAAAAACAATAGTGACATTATGTAAACAAACTGGTATTAATAGGATTAAAATT
This sequence comes from Thunnus maccoyii, assembly GCF_910596095.1. NCBI lineage: Eukaryota > Metazoa > Chordata > Actinopteri > Scombriformes > Scombridae > Thunnus > Thunnus maccoyii. The sequence continues at coordinate 6,074,357 of NC_056534.1, read as the reverse complement.
CTGAAAAAGAATGAGGGATGATCAGGATTTAACTCAGTGAAGATGGAAAATAATATGAATATATCATATTTTTGTGGCAGTGTTTTGACGCGGACATTCTTGTCCTTTAACATCATCAGTGCGACTGTTTTTAAAGTGAGGCACAAGAGTGAAGACAGTATTAAAAGTCTACTGTGTGACACCAATACCCCTCCCTAAAACATGACTTCACTGAGATAAAAGAAGTTGCAGGGATAAATTAGTGGTCCATAACACAAGAATTTCTGAGTTATTCAAGAGAAAAACATTCATTTATAGGAATTAAGTGATTTCAGCCAAACGATCCTGTTATTGTTAACAGCACGCAGCAGTCCAATCTGTCTACAGTGTTCAAGTAAAAGGAGAGATACAGAGAGATGTATGAAAACATAAAGCTGAAGACTTCAGTCATCAACACGATCGAGTCTTGAATTTATGATACAGAAAACTGTGATTTATAAACTGAAAAAAGGATTGAGGTAATATTTGGTGTTGTAGGCCTTTAAAGGCATACTGCTTCACACCATACATCAAAATATAGAGAGTAATCTGAGGTACTTTTTTACTTTCTTAAAATCAATGCATGCTGCTCTAAATAATGTAAATATAGATATACAGTACCTGACATAGAGAGAAGGGAGACAACAATTCCACTCGCTGCTGCTGTTAAACTCATAGCTGCTCCTTTCGTCTCTCTTTGTGACTTCAGATATGTTAAAACCCGTCTGCAATGTACACAGGAAGTATAGCAGCCACACCATTAACCACTGCACTCTGCTAGAATAAAGATAGAAGTTACACTCAAAGGTAACTTTCCACTGCAGTCAGAACATAAGCAGCAGGAAGATCAGGTTGTTCAAATGACATCATCAATATGCATCATGAGCCTACCCACTCCATTCTCATTTTAGAGCATGTTGTGGTATATCTCATAACATTAACTGACAACACCTTTGCATTGAGAGGTGAATTGGGGAGGGGTCTACTATAGTTTTAAATTCAGGATGTTTCTACAATAAAAACAAATTGTGCTATTAGAAATATACATTTTTAAACTGAAATAAAACAATATGTAAACAAAATTAGTGCAGGGTACTACATTCTCCCCCCACCAAAATGGTCATGTCCTGATGACAGTTTGGTTTAAACATTCATCTTATCAACTTATCCTCTTGTAAAAGCTGCTTTTATATCTTTAATGGAAGAGAGTGAAAAACTAGCTTTCTTTTCATTGACCTACCATGTGTACTACCCGCTACTGAAGTCAGGCTGGTGAGTCATAGGTCAGTCTGTTTGACACCTTTTTTCCCTATTTTGGCGTCTTTCTACTTCAGCCATCTTCTTAGCAGTCCTCTCTTTACTTGAGGTTCATCTGTCATTGCAAGCAAGGCAAGATCCAGATCTAGACTAAGCGTTCAGGGTGTTCATTGATCTGATGTTCCAGTTTTTGTAACTGAAATGGTAGATGGTGGTCATACCGTACTGTACACCCATCTGTATCAGAAGTAGACTCCATCCTGTCATCCTAGCAAGAGGGATCATAGTTCTCATTTCTCTTTTCTTTCAAGAGGAGCTATTCTCATTTCAGCTCTAACTTTTTATGTTTTTGACTCCACTAGAGTAGCTCTGCATGATTCACAGTTCAAAAAACTCCTTATTCATCTTATACTAGCACTTTATGCAGCCCCTCAGTATACACAGTTTCTCTTACACTCTGTTTTAGCTCCTGTTTCTTTAAGGCCCCCCTCCCAATAAACCCACTCTGTTCTGATTGGCCAGCTTTACGTATCAGAGTTGTGTGACTTTACCGTCAATGCAAACCAAACATTTCCTGCATTCGTGCTTGCAATTAAAAGCTTTTAAATGAATAACATACAAGAGACTTTTATTGTGAAGAATTTACAGGAAATAAAAATGTGTTCCTCACTGAATTAGCAGAGCTTCGTTAGCAGCACTAAAAACCGGTTGAAACAACATATGGTGCTATTTGGAGCTGTTTGCAGATCAGTCACAAATAATGCAGGGAGGAATAGTACAAGCAGAAACAGCTGCAGTGAGATATTTTATGAAGAGCTGCAGACAACCAGCATACCTCCAACAGGTAAACTACTTATTTTACTTTTCTGTGCTGTGTAATGGAGTCGTGGCTTGGTATTACTACTCCCGAAGCGGAGCAGCGAACTCACGCTCTGTACACGTAGTAGATGTCCATATAAAGAAATCGGTCATGAACTGACGTCAGCTCGGGCTGAAAGTAGAAAAAACCGTTGAAAACCGAGGGTTCAGAGCAGTCTGACACTGCTGCTTTTTGCTCACAGGGATTACTGCTATATACGTTTACCTGGTTATTTGACATGTCGGCCACTTTTAACATGAATATCCGATATTGTGACATTATATATCTGCCTGAAAATAAGGAAAAGCACAATACATCCTCTTTAAACCTCTTACTTGCTCTCCTTATAGGTTCCATTCCTTCGTATAGGTACTTGCTCTTTCCAGGTCCTAAATGCATCTCTTGTCTAATAAGCAAAATGTGATCGTGATGGAGCACTTTTTCTGGGCAATGTCAACTTTCTGGTCTCATTTTGATCACAGGCAACCCAGGCAGCTGACTTTTCAAAGTTTATTCATTCAACGTGCATTTTTTTGTGCATGTACAAGATGACTGATGTGTTTACTGCATTTATTATTGTCATGTGTATCAAGGGTTCCAAACACATCATGCTTTGTTGACACCCTACCACCCTCAGGCCATAGATCGCCCTGAGGGTGGTCCAGTAAGGTGCAGTCCTGGATTGGTTATGACAAGCATGCTCAACAGTTCATGGATGAGGCTTAAACTTGTAAAAGAAAGAGAGGGGCTGATAAATAACGTGGTCGGATGAGAGATGTACAAGATGCTGGCATAGATTTGCTATCAGCTCTTTAGCAGCATCTAGTGGCAGTACTCTCAAACTACAACTAGATTGGAAAATGCATGTTCTCCAATTTTCTTTTAAATAAAAGGCTCTACACTGGGATTTCACTTTTCACATATTTCACAAATTGCACCACCTGTTTGATAACTGATACAGTGTTCCAGAGATAAGTCCGAAGCTGCACAATGTTACAATGTACAAGTATGTCTCCCCTGACAAAAATTAATAAATATTATGCTGACAAGAAACCACACCTCCATCAAGACTGTCTCAAGTGAGGTGCCGCCATACTGCTCCTCCAAGACGTAAAAGATTTATATAGCCTATAAGGTTGGGATAAGTCTGAGGGTATGGAATAGAGTCTCCTGGGTTAGATGGTGTAAGTAAAATGTCATTAGCAAAAAGATTAGCTCATAAATCATATACAAAAAATATGGATACTGGTTATGTTGTGATTGCCCCTGATTAAGATATCAGATATTCTGTATTCTTCTTCCTTGCGAAACAAATGAAATAAAGCATTCCATGTGTTCTACAAGCTTCTACATTACCCACAATGCAACTACACCATCAACAGTATGGTTGGAGATTCAGGTCTGTTTTGCTAGCAGCAGCTAATGTAGCCTCGAGCTGCTAGCCTCAAGCAGAGATGAGGAGCAGGCTATAGAGGTCTGGTAATCCACTTCTTTCTAACTCTTCACCACCAGATTTATTTTCATTGTCAAATTTATAGTCTTCAGCCCCAACTGACGCTGATTCAAGTGACATCACTTGCGGCAATTTGTCAGGTGTCACACAGCTCCAAAAAGGCAACTTTCCTCACTTATGCAGTAGTACATAGTCCTGTTTACAGACTAAAATTGGTGGAGTTCCCCTTCAATGTATGAAATGAATACCACCCATTTCATCCTATCAGCATTCAGTGACATTGCTCCTGTCAGATGCTCGATTGAAACAGCTCTTGATATTTTTAGGTCTGAAATACATATTTAATAAATACACTTTATTTATATAGCAAAATTCATGCATAAAATGCAACACAAATTGCTTAACATAAAATCAGATAATCATAGCATTTACAATAAAACAACAAAAACAAGGTGAATAAAAAAACAAGATAAAATTAAATTAAAATGACAGGATAAAACAAGATAAAACATCTGTGGAGTAAAAACACTTCAGGAGAAAGCAATGGTAAAAAGATGTGTCTTAAGATTTCATTTGAATGCTTCAACAGATTTAGGGCTCCTTAAATCTGGGTGATTTTCTTCGTTATGACAAAGAAAAGCATTAAATTGTCACATTTGAGAAGCTGAAACCAGTAATGTTTGGGCAAGTTTGCTTTAAAAATGACAAAAATGATTATTCAATAATCAAAATAGTTGCAGATTAATTTTCTGTCAATCAACTAATAAATTCATCCAGGTAGTTATAGCTCTGGCTTGATTGTGCAGTCCAGCAAATGCAGTTGTTGATGTTCCACTGCACCAACAAATGATATTAGGGCTCCTGTTATGGCACCAAGCGACTAAAATTCATCAGGTGGCTTAAAAACATGTTACACATATGCACTAAGTCATTAGTACTTTATACACAACTGACCTTTGGTGAAAAAACAAACAAACTCTGAATCCTGTTGCATGTTCTATTGAAATGTGTGTATTTACATTAGAGATCTATTTTCCACATACAGTATGTCTCTATTCCTGGACAGGTCTGTTCTGAGAAACAAAAACTGGTTTAATACAAATAAAGAAAAAATTCTCCATGTTATTTTGGGATTTTGTTGACTGTGATACACAACGCAGCTGGATCCTCCGCAGTTTCCTGACTTCTGTTTCTGTGAGAGGGGAAAAAACAAATGAGAACGCTCTAAAGATATGTTATTAAATGAAAAAACTAATACAGCAGTTATTATAAAACTCAACTCAAATTCTTTATCAAATATGCAAAATATGTAAATATAGACTAAAATTTTAAACTCTTGTGACACAACACTTAAATGATCATATATTGAGAGGGAGAAAACATATTTAAAAAGACAGCTGCAATATCATAGGCTGATAATGAAGGTGTGTCAACATGCTATTGGATAGATATGACCAGCTGATGTGAACAGTTGATGTCTTAATGTATTCCCAGGGGAAAAAAAAATAAATAAATAAATAAAAATAAAAATAATAATAATAATAATAATAATAATAATAATAATAATAATAGTAAAGTTTATTTAGTATTAGTTTAGTATAGCACCTTTCGCAGAAATGAAATTCACAAAGTGCTTCACAGCAACAAGAGTTGAAAATAAGATCATAGAAACATACATAGTGTAAAAACATGAGCCACAAGTTAGAATTAAAATACATACATATATATATATAATGGAAAGGAAATTATAAGTGAGCGTGCGTGAGGGATGGGAATGACTGATTGTTTGAGAAATAATACTACAGAACTGAGCATGCAAAAGATAGTCTTCCTGACTGAACTTTTACTAAGTTTCATTTGTCACTAACAGATATGGACTGTTATACTGAAAAGGCTTCATACTCAGTAAACTGCCACACATTCTGCTTCCCCGAGTGACCCCAAAGACATTAAATAGACCCAAAACGTGATAAACATCTCACATGACAATTAAGGTCTTCTTCAAAACAAACTGTGTCTGTGCATCTTCATTTTAGCAACATCCTTAATCATAATAAACTATTAAAATGTGACAAATTTCATCCTAAAATAGAGGGAAAGTGAGAAATAAGTCAGAACAAAAGAACAGATTTAAATTTTATTTGTCTTCAAAGCTGGAAAATAAATTCATAAAATGAAAAATAAACATAAAAACAATTTATTTAAAGCTGAAACTTTCTGCACACTGTCGCCCTCTGCAGCAGTGAGAGGGAACTGAAATCATGTTTCCAACTACAGAGTTGTTGTGGAAGCTGTCTGTTTATTGTGAATCAGCCACTGCAATATCTGGATAATGTGACATTCAACAAAGTGTGATAGAACTGAGATCATGTTTGATGTGTGTAAATATACAGTATACTGCACAAGAAGATAATCAGGATTCCTCAAAAGTTATTAATTACATTATTTATACATTTAAAATAACATTTTGCAAAACAGCTCTAATCCTCAATATCTGTAATATAACGAGCTCTACAGAGAAAAAAATAAGCTTGCATTAGTTCAGACAGAACATTCAGTAAATTATAAATCATTTGAGTCACACACACCACCTGACATTCAACTGATCTAAACAATCAATCATGTTTGACACGTCGACATGATTCAGTTCAAGCTGCCATCAGCACATTCTTCTCAAAGCTTCTGCTACATGCTGTTACTGACTGCCTGTGCTGCTCACTTCTACCTGCTGCTGCTGCTGAAAACTGAACATGAAAACGTCCACATCATCCTCTACAGCCTCTCTCTCCACTGTCATATTTCACTGTTGTACTACTTTCTGCTTCCATCAGGTGAGTCCAGCCTCTGGTTCAACTGCATCACAACAAAATCACATGAAATTTAGGTGAAGTACTTCTCATAACTGTTACTATGAATCTGATGTCGGCCTGTTTTTTCTTCCTTTCATGATGCTCCAGCCTGACTGGACTTTACTCCACGTCTTCCTGCTCCTCTGTGTCTTCTGTCTGTGCTGCAGCGACAACCTGCAAGTCTGAGACGTTCTCATACACAAGAGAAGAGTCCAACTGATGGAGAGAGATGTCAAAATGAGGATTAATGGACCTCATTCATAAAACTTGCAATTAATTAGATTTTATTAGTGATGTATTAAATCATGTTTAAAACTGAATTTTTGCTATAATTGCATTCAGGTTAAATACATTAGGTTCCAACTCTGCAAGTTGTAATTTAAATATAAATTCACTTCACAGCTTCATGCTGATAATATAAATGTGTTTGAGTGCATTTATGATTCAAGTGATCATAACTGTATTTTAGGGTAAGTTCTGTCAATAAGGTCTCTCTCTCACCTCTATAGTCTCTACAGGTTCATTCAGTTCAGTGGTGGAGCTCAGAGTTTTCTTCTTCCTGGATTGAATCCAACAAAATCAAAAAGTATTTAACTAAATGAAATTCATGACTTAAAAACTATGAAAATGTTTTAGTAAGAAAACAAAAGAAGGTATTTCATTTCTATTGTCTTACCTTAACCACAGTCTCAAGAGAAGCAGAGGAATCAGCATCAGGACCACCAGAACCACCCTGATGATATTCATTATAAATACTGATTTCCCTAAAAATTGAGAGAAACAGAAAGGAGATATGGCTCATCGATAAATGCAGTATACAGGTGTGTGTGTGTGTGTGTGTGTGTGTGTGTGTGTGTGTGTGTGTGTGGTGTGTTCAATGAGCATAACTTACCTGATCCAACAGTCAGATATAAGGTGGAGTTATGACATCCTCTTCTGTTCTGGGCTTCGCAGTAATAATTCCCACTGTGTTCAGGTCTGACATCAGTGATGGTGAAGATCTGTCCTGATGCTTTTGGTGAGTCTTCATTCTCCTTGTACCAGGTATAATTAGCTGCTGGGTTAGCATCACTGCTACAGGTCAGATTCACTGAACTGCCCTCCACTATCTCACCAGAGGGACTCACTGACACAGAGGGAAGCTTTGGAGCATCTGGAGGAGATGTATCAAAATGAATCAAATATAAAATGAGGAAGGGTTGCATTAGTACAACATGTTGTATTGGAGCTGCTCAGTGAACTACAGCAGCAGACTGAATGTGAAGCAGGCAGAGCTGAAGAAAGCAGACATGATCAGAAAAATCTTTTCCACTTTTTTTTTTAGCAAGGTTGACAAGACCAACAGCTGTATGTTGCTTTTTAAATGAATGGTTTGACTCACATTTCACATCAATAAAGATGTATTCAGATGTCCTCTTCCCCAGCTGGTTCTCAGCTGTACAGTAATACTCTCCAGAGTCAGAGGACTGGATGGAGATGAAGACAAGCTGTGGTTCTTTACTGAGAGGTTGAAGGTCTGGATTTACATTCTTCTTGTACCAGGTGTAATTAGTTGCTGGGTTAGCATCACTGCTACAGGTCAGAGTCACTGAACTGTCCAACATAATGTCCCCAGAGGGACTCACAGACACCAGAGGAATCTTACGTGCATCTGAAGGAGAAAATATTGACATGTTTTAATATTATGATCCAATCATATTCATGCAGCTGTACAGTGCTGACATCATAACATGACACTTATCACTGTTGCTGTCTGCTGATTATGCTCATGCTTGTGGAATAGACTCACACACTGATGGAGAGGAGAACGTCTCATGTCCTTTCAAAGCACAGGAATAGCTGTCGGCAGGATAAAAAAAGCCCAAATAAAAAGGAGATGTTTGTTCTGTTATTATCCGTCCATTCTTGTACCAGATGTAGGAGGGACGATCATCTAGATGACAACTGCTGTGACACTTCATCTCTGCCCGAACACAGGTATGAACTTTGCAGGCTGTTAATCTGATCACCTGCACCTGGATATCTAGATATGTGAAGAAATAGAAATATCATTTATCTTTATACATGCACAAAAAAAACACAAACATTCACAGTACTATTTCCAAGATATTTATTGTTTGGTGTTCAATAAGTATTCAGATGAAAATGTTACCTGTGACAGACAAAGTGACTCCAGGTAAACCAGTAAATCTCCCTCCTGGTTGGTTTGTTGTGAACATGAACTTGTACTCAGCTGAGTCGCTCTCTCTCAGGTCTGTGATTCTCAGAGTGCAGTCGTTCTTATCACAGTGATACTGAACACGACCTGCATACTCTGAGTCTGTTCTCAGATCCACAGGTTCACCTTTAATAAACCAGAATGTTTCTTTGACGGTAGTATCATTGTCATTGACTCTGGATGGGTATCTGTAGGTGCCGCTTATTTCCACTGTTGATCCTTTAAGGGCACAGATGTGAGTAGAAGTGTAAGTCACTCCCCAGTCATTTTGCCTCTTCGCTGCTATAACACAGAGCACATCAGAAACCACAGTCAGGTTCATGATATCAGTTGATAATTAATTAATCAGCTACTAAGAAAAGCCACATATCATAGTGCTAACATGTTTTTGGGGGGTAAGATAATCTAGACCAGCTTCAAATTATGATTATCTGCTGTCACAGAAGTTAATAAAAACACATCAATCTAATAAAACTGAGCTGAAGTACAGCGTTTCATCAGGTGTTTATCATATTCCATCATTTTAGATGATGCTTATTAGACACCCTTATTTCTATAATACAGGAGACTGAGTATGTGGGAACTTGCCAGTAGCAACTTCCACATCTATTGGGGAAAAGTGCTAAAGTAAGCAGAAGAGCTCAATAGTCAAAAACCCAAAATACCCAGATGTTGAATGCTGGAAAAGGGACAGACAGCTTAAATTGCTAATGGTTGATAGATATGCAGACTTGATGAAAAAATAAATTCCTGTATCAATGTTTGTATATGATATTCTCCAATTAATAGCACATCATGGAATTTGACAGCAACGCTGGATCTGTGTTACCACCGTTGCCGTGGTAAATGTCCACTCAAAGGCTAGAAGTTTAGACATTGTTTTCACAAATATGTCCTTAATTTGTTCCTATTTTGAAAACTAAACCAATTTGTTCAGTAACTGTAGTATCATATTTTATATTTCCTTACGCAAAAAGTGAAGTTTAAATTTCAGTTCATCTTTAATTTTACAGCTGAAGACGGGAAATTATAATAATTATAATACAACATGTTTACAATCTTATTTGGTGATGATCTGGTTTTCCTTCAGTTCTTTGCAAGTTTTGATTCAATAGCTGCAGGTCAGAGTCACTAAACAATATCTGACTGGATGAAGTCACTGACACAGAGAGAAGCTCTGGAGCATCTGGAGGAGATGTGGTGTAACTGCAAAATCAGGTTGGGTTTCACCACTTTTTCATATTGAATTTAAATGAATAATAGTTTATATTGTAACTGATTGTAAATGTGAAGCAGGCAGAGCTAAGAGAGCCTGATCAGCAGAGCATTTCACTGGTTAATGAAGCCGAAAAAAATGTCATCAGCTATGTGATGCTTTTTAACATAGACTGTGTTTCACTCACATTTCACATTTATCATTGTGTTTTTAGATGTCCTCCTTCCCAGCCCGTTCTCAGCTGTACAGTAATAATATCCAGAGTCAGAGGACTTGATGGACCTGAAGACAAGCTGTCGATTTTCAATAAATCCAGGATTTTGATATGTTCCCTTGTACCAGGTGTATTTAGCGTCTGGATTAGCATCACTGTTACAGGTCAAAGTCACTGAACTGCCCTCCTTAATTTCACCAGAGGGACTCACTGACACAGAGGAGGTTTTTGGTGCATCTGTAGCAGAAAACAAGATGTTTAACATTTCATCCCCAGTTGAGGTTAAGTTTTCACAGTGGAACATATTGAAATGGTTTATATTTCATCAAACACATTACAAACTACATGTCCTGTTACCTTGTGTATGAGTTTAAAATCTTCAAGTGACAGTAAACACGCTGAAGGAGAAAGGGAGAGCAGTAATCCTCATCTACTTTAAGAACTTTCTTTCATAACTGCTGGTGTGTGTGTGTGTGTGTGTGTGTGTGTGTGTGTGTGTGTGTGTGTGTGTGTGTGTGTGTGTGTGTGTGTGTGTGTGTGTGTGTGCTGTGTGTGTGTGTGTGTGTGTGTGTGTGTTGTGTGAAATGTATTGTTAAGACTGGAGTGATGGCTCTAATTGACTATTGATGGAAGAGGTGGGTCAATATAATTATTGAACATAAGAAAAATTAGAGCGAAATTTGTAATTTTCACAGAGGGACTGAAGACATAATGAATCTTGTTGTCAAAACCTTGAAACAAGAGATTTTGTCTAATAGGCTGGATGAAATGTTAAAATAAAAAACTGTGTCTTTCTCTGCAGTAACACAGAGCAGGTTGTATTGTTGGGATACTGACAGCAGTAGAGCTCAATGAGAAAAACATGGATCCAATAAGAAGTGAGGCAGTGGGGACATTCATGTTAGAAATACATGAATTCATTGTACAGAACTTTAGATAAAAGGCTCCACAAGATGCTGTTATGTTAGTGAAAGACTGTGAAGAAAACTCACAAACTGAAAGAGAGGGGAAATCCTCATGTCCTTCAACAGCACAGGAATAGCTGTCTGCAGGATATAAGTAGTCTGAATAATAAGAAGATGTTTCTCTCCTGATTTCCTGTCCATTCTTGTACCAGATGTAGGAAGCATGGTCAGGCAGACGACAACTGCTGTGACACTTCAGCTCTGCCCGGGTATAAGACTGATAGACTGTTGATCTGATCACCTGCACCTGGAGATCTGTATATGTGAAGAAAGAATAGAAATGTAATTCATGTTCAGACACACACGAACATTCACAGTACTATTTCCAAGATATTAACCATTTAAATCTAAGTTAAATCTTCCAATGAAAATGTTACCTGTGACAGTCAAAGTGACTCCAGGTGAACCAGTAAATCTCCCTCCTGGTTGGTTTGTTATGAACATGAACTTGTACTCAGCTGAGTCGCTCTCTCTCAGGTCTGTGATTCTCAGAGTGCAGTCGTTCTTATCATAGTGATACTGAACACGACCTGAATACTCTGAGTCTGTTCTCAGATCCACAGGTTCATCACCTTTAATAAACCAGAATGTTTCTTGAACTGTAGTATCATGGTCATTTATTCTGGATGGGTATCTGTAGGTGCAGTTTATGTCCACTGTTGATCCTTTTAAGGCACAGATCTGAGGAGAAGTGTAAGTAACTCCCCAGTCATTCTGACCCTGTACCACTGTAACACAGAGCACATCAGAAACCACAATCAGATTCATAACAAGTTAAGAATCAGTGAATAAGATAAAGTGGATCATGGCACCAATATGATTTTATTTGTAGTTTTTGTCATTCAAAGCTCCTCATCGTGCATCAATCTAACTAGAACTGAACTGGAATACAATATTTTATTAGTTGTTTATCATATTTTATCATTTGTTACTGCTGAGTGTTTCAGTTTTAGTACGAGTTTCTACTGTTGTTGTCCTTGTTCATTGTAGTTTTAAAAAAGCTAAACACCTGAAATGTGTCTCTTATGTGTTATCAAACAAATCCCTCAAATAGAAAATGTGTAAAAACATATTTAACTAACTTTTTTGGAGTAGAGCAGCAGATCAGTGGTACATCAATGTTGTTTTCACCTCATTAAAACTTGACAGACTTGTTCTGTATCATTCTTTTTCTTTTATTTACTTTTCAGGCACTTTATAATTCTAGTATATGACTTTCATGATATTATTTCGGAATCATGTCTGGGTTAAAAACACGCATCAAAGTCCAAATACAAAGTTTTTTCTTAGAATTACATATAATGAATTTACATTACAAAGATGCTGTTTACAGTTAATCTCTCTGTGCACTGAGACAGAACATCGTACAGTCTGAAGGTTCAGTGAAGGAACAAGAATGTATTGAAGCTGTGAACATTAATGCAGTTTTACTGAACAGGATGAGAAGAAGAAAATGAATCGTTAGAGAGTCTGTGCTTGTCTTGGTTAGTTTCCTCTCTGTTAGTTCTTTGGTCAAGTTGCTGCTCAGTTAAGTGTGAAATTCACAAAGAAATGCAGAACATGAAGTGTGGGAAACTTTTGAAAGCGGCTAAAATAAAATAGGTGTGACAGTAAGTTTTAACAGGGAGGAGCAACTGTTATAACTGTAACAGCTAAAACAGTTGTCCAGCTCTACAGTGCAGAGTGCAGAAATTACCAAACTGATTTTAAACATCATGACAAGTTGGAATTCTCAGTGCATTGCTGTACCATCATAGAACTATGTATATATGAATATGCATGTATAAAAATATATGATTCTTACAATCCATGGAGGGAGGGTGGACGAAACTTACTAGCCAGGCCCCACCCCCACCACCCATGACACAGACACAGCTCAACTTCTTAATATAATATTATTAAAGTGTTCAGCAGTAAATATCGATGTTATTATTTTTTTTGTCTTCATTCAACAGCTATATTTCACACAGAAATAAACAGAAGTGAATGTTTGGTGTTGTAGAGTTTAAAAGTTATTCATCATACTGCATCACACATACATCAAACCTAGAAAAGTGCTGATCTGGGATATTTTAGATTTACTTTCTGGAAAACAATTTGTGCTGCTCTGAATAATGTAAATGTAGATATACAGTACCTGACACAGAGAGAAGGAAGACAACAAATCCACTCGCTGCTGCTGTTAAACTCATAGCTGCTCCTCTCATCTCTCTGTGAGGCTTCACAGACAATAAAATACATCGAATAATGTAAACAACATGTAATAATCATATCAGTAAACTATTCTACTTACAACAGAGAAGAACGTTGTCTGTTAAGATGCTCGTCCTATGTGATCTGTGAGCAGAAGTCAGATATAAGGCTTAAATTAAATTACTTGATTTCCTTCCTCTTTCTTATAATTATGAATATGCATGAGGAGCCAATTGCAAGCAAAGGCAGAAGTGACAACCAAGTTTGAGCGTTTTTCAAAGACTTAATATAATCTATGTTAGAGAGAATAAGAGACCAGTGTTCTGGCCTGTTAGTAATTTAAAAAGAGAAGAGAAATAATGAGACATTTTTTTATTATCACTTTTTATGTGTGGGCGCAGTTCAGTGCCTAAAGAAAAAACATGACACGTGACAGATGTGTGACATTTAGTCTGATGCATCTCCTCGCACTTATAGTGCATGTTAATACACTGAATACACCACCATGAGATCAAAGAGATGTACTGCATCAGTATGAGATGAAAGAAGTCACATGATGAGTACAGTGTTTATTATAAGTATTAAGAAAGTAAAAAGTGCAGTATGACAAAAACATAAAAAAAATTAAACAAAATCAGTGATACAGAAATCTATTTGTAAAGATTCTGTTTTACTGCAATCACTGTCACAACAAGTGACTCATCTCTCCAATTAGTATTGAGAACATTTTATTTAAGACAAAACAACAAAGAGCAAAGACAAATGTGATTACATGGTTTAGAAATTGTGATATAGAACAAAAACAGGCTGTAATAATATGTATAAAGAAAGCAGAAAAACAGACAATTGTAATGTTACTGTAAGGCAGTAGAAATTATTCACAAGATGAATGTTAGAATACTGACAACAAATATTTGACTGACAATAAAACTGGTTGTAATAATGAAACTGGAAAACATATTATGAATACAGAAAGGACAGTGGAAATGGTGTGTTATCAATAAAATATAACTCCTTACTAACATCTAGTGGCAGCAATAGGAAACTACAAGTTGATCAGTAAAAGTTCTCTAATACTCCAGTGTGTTTTAAATATCTTACACATTACAATCTTACTACTTGTTAGCTAACTGATACACTGATACATCCTGAGATATGTCCAAAGCTGCAATATATATATTATAATAATCTTTAGTGTATCTCCTATAACCCTACATTAATAAATATTACACTGGCAAGTATCCACAGCTCCACTAAATGACTCCGGTGACTCCAGTCGCACAAATACTACAAGTTTTAATTAGCAGGTTTTACAATGAAAGTTTTGTCACTGGGATCACCTTCACTACTTCCATCTTTAACAAACAGAAACAATAAATATGTTGAGGCTGTCTGGCACTGATGATAAATCCTACTGGCAGATCAATTATGTTGTCAATCCAAATGCTGCTTACTGCTTTCTTCCATTGTTTCAAAGGATCCACAATGAAATTAATAAGTACGGGAGCTAGGTCTGAATGGGATTTTACTTCTGTAGTAAAATAACAAGATAAACTGTCAATTTAAATTGCTCTAAAATATATATTTGTCTCTATGATGCATTCTTGGAGAGGTCCATCCTGAGAAATATAGTTTCAAAACCCAATGGTTACCTGCTGAAATAAAAAAAATAAATAAATAAAATGAAAAGTTAATTTGAAAAAATAAATATCTGCACACCTGAATATGTGACAGGTGTGTTGGAGGAAGGTGCAACTTGAAAACAATGAGGAGAACTCTGACACACTGTCTCGCTTGTTGCTGGAATATTTATTAAATCATGTTTCAGACAGGTCTGAGCTGCACTTTCCTTTAATGCACCTGTCACATATTAAGGTGTGTAGAGATTTTTTTTTCAATTTTCTTTTTCATTTTTTAACATTTTTCTTTCAGCAGGTGTAGCACCCCAACACTCTATACTATGTCTAAGATGCTGTAAGTGACTTTAGACTGGAATGATGGTTGTTTGGGTTCAGTCTATTTAAAAGGTAGCTACCACAGAGGTTTACTTGTTTTGGGTGAAACTTATAATAGCCTACTAATAAACAAAGAAACTGTCAAACTTGGCATTAGGTCTATTCACTTTTATCATGCTTTATTTTAAATAACTGACCACAGACGACACTTTAGAAGGACTGACTGCTTCTTGAATGTACAAATATTTACCCTTTTAGGTGAAATTATACAAACACACAAATAACACAGTTTAGACCCCTTTAAAATAACAAATACCATATTTCTAAATTATATTAAACGAAATTATGAAGAATAACAAAACATAACAAAACATGAGATTGCTGATGTGTTCATGAGGTTTTGTTGACTGTGCTGTACAGTGCTGCTGGATCTTCTTCAGTTTCCTGACCTCTGGTTCTGAGAGGGAAATTAAAAAAATAATCAGGTGATTCTGAAGATGTTGTATTAAATTATACAAACAGTCAAAACAGTCATAATAAAGATGCAACAGGCAAATATAACAAATGAAAAACTGAAAGAAAACTGTTGCTACTATGTTCCTGTGTGAAGAGCTGCTCACCTCGGGGCAGTACCGGCTCTGTTAAATGTGACAGCAGCGTACTGGACAACCTCTTGTTCCTCCATGTGTCTGTGGGGCTGAGCTGATCTGATGTTGGAGTAGAGAGGATCTGCCTGGTTGTTGGAGAAGTGCACGCTGGCGTACTGAAGGTTATCTTGCTCCTCCGGCTGTGTCTGGATGGTGACAGAAATGAGGAAAGTGTTTGTTTCTGTGATGAAGGATTGTTAAGAAACAACATGAAGTGCTTGACAGTCAGATGAGTTTTCTAGTTGCACTTTAAGATAGTGACTGTGGAAGTGTGGAACCAGGATAGAATAGTATAACTCTCCCTCCTCACCCTCTCTCTGTTGTCTGGTCTCTCCTCAGCCTCAGACCATTGATTGGAGGCTCTCTTTTTCCTGGTTAGAAGAATTAATTAAAAACAGAAATGACTGAACTTTGAAGAATGATTTATTGAAACAGAACTGCTCACCTCATCCACAGGAAGACAGAGAGGATGATGATAAACAGGAGAACAGCAGTTGTTACTCCAGCAGCTATTGATTTTCCTGCTCCTGGAGAACAGCGATGAAAAGAAAACACTGACAGTTAATGAGGGTATTACAGCATGTTTGGGTCCAATGTTTTAGTCAATATATGTATATTCAGTTCTCTTCATTTTAAACTCTAACAGCTCTTTTCAGTTTGGCATATATTTTATATATTTTTTATTGTAAATTATTTCTGATTACTTGACTTGTGGTACTTGTATTCTTTCTTCACTTGCATATTTTGATTGTTACGCATCACAACAACAAGGCAAATACCATGTATGTACAAACCTATTTGGCAATAATGACAAAACCCGTGAAGGCCTGCAGGTCATGTGTTCATTCAGTATTATGGTCTTGGTTTTTTTTCAGCTCGATACAGCTGGACTATCCGGCAGCCAGCAGGCTTAAGTGTCCCCATAGCTCTGTTGTTCATTGCTGTTAGCGCACGCTAACAACTATGATGAGTGTAATCATCTGGATTATGACAGAACAGTAAATGGACAATGTTTCTGAGTCCCTCAAAATGTAACTAACGATATTGATGATGGAGGTCACACTGCTATAAAGCTTAAAGTCCTGTTCCACACAAAATTGTGTTTTTCTTCTTGTTACATTAGTTGAATGTTTGAGCTTCACTGTGTAAAATGATGTATGTGCAAAGTGTGACACTGAAAGGCTGTTTTTACATTCATCTGGTGAAAAGGGGAAAAGTTTTCTGTGGTCACTGAAAATCTAAGTTAAAGCTGTGCCTACGAGCATGATTTGTGACATCACAACTATTTTGGAAGCTGATCCTGGTCCAATATGCAACTTTCACATGTGTGATGTTGAAACTTGAAACCTCCAGTGCAAAAACACTGAGAATGGACTTTACAGTGAAGTAGGAGAAATCTTGTGTCCAGCAGATAAACTCTCAAAATGAAAAGTATTTACATATTTATAGATTCAAGTTTACTCAGTGAGGGAGAAGAAGCAGATGTCATTCTTAGAGTTTCTAACTAGGTAATAGTAGTTTTTTGTGGAAAAAACATCTTAGACCCAAATTATGATTTATTATTATTCAAAGCAAAGTATTTCTTTTTTGTCTTAAAACATGTTTGGAGGGGATCTTTAACAAAATGTCTATGTGATCCAGTACTGCCCTTTACCATCTTACTTTAATGTGTGACAAATGGGGAAAAAAATTAAATACATTTAAAAAAAAATTGGTGACAGTGTCAGCAGCTGTAGTGAGCAAACTCTCCTCTCTTCCTGCAGCTTCCTCAGCACAGCTGGTGGTGTGTGATGCTTTGCTGAGTGAGTGATGGACCACAAATGGCCATTGGCCCAGTAGAGGGTGCTGCTGTAAAAATATAATTCCTCACATCATTCTTACAATTTAATGTTTTTTTTTTCCTTTAAATTACATTGAAAAACATTATTTCAGTATAATCTCCATATTCTCCCAGACCAGCTGGAGATTTAACTCCTCCAGTGTGTCCATGTTTTGCCAAGACCTCCACTTGGTCTGTTGTGTCTGAATACTCTTGGTCACACATTAACTTCCTCCTCTAAATGAAAAAATGCAGCAGCTCAATATTTAGACTCTTGGTCTCATAGAGTGAGGCAGCGCAGTGTGAAGAAATCTCACCTTGACTGCTTGTATTCATAAACACAGCTCTCTCTCCACTAGTTAAATATAAAAAGCCTGCATCACTTCAGCCTAATCAGAGGTCACATAATCTTTTGAAATATAACTTATGAATAAGAAACACATTGACATGAAAATTCAGATAATTTCCTTGCTCAGATCTCTCTTCACCATGATTTGAATTGAGCTGATTCCTCCAGTCAGCAGTGAATCACACAAACCTGTTTTAATGTCTCTATGAGCTAATGAGTCCTAGTGCAGTGTGTGTGTGGCTGAATGAAAAACCAACCTGCCACAACAGTCAGATATAAGGTGGAGTTATGACGTCCTCTTCTGTTCTGGGCTTCACAGTAATAATTCCCACTGTGTTCAGGTCTGACATCAGTGATGGTGAAGATCTGTCCTGATGCTTTTGGTGAATCTTCATTCTCCTTGTACCAGGTATAATTAGCTGCTGGGTTAGCATCACTGCTACAGGTCAGATTCACTGAACTGCCCTCCACTATCTCACCAGAGGGACTCACTGACACAGAGGGAACCTTTGGAGCATCTGGAGGAGATGTATCAAAATGAATGAACTATAAAATGAGGAAGGGTTGCATTAGTACAACATGTTGTATTGGAGCTGCTCAGTGAACTACAGCAGCAGACTGAATGTGAAGCAGGCAGAGCTGAAGAAAGCAGACATGATCAGACAAATATTTCCTGATATTTTTTAACAAGGTTGACAAGACCAACAGCTGTATGTTTATTTTTAAATGAACTGTTTGACTCACATTTCACATCAATAAAGATGTATTCAGATGTCCTCTTCCCCAGCTGGTTCTCAGCTGTACAGTAATACTCTCCAGAGTCAGAGGACTGGATGGAGCTGAAGACAAGTTGTGGTTCTTCACTGAGAGGTTGAAGGTCTGGATTTACATTCTTCTTGTACCAGGTGTATTTAGCTGCTGGGTTAGCATCACTGCTACAGGTCAGAGTCACTGAACTGTCCAACATAATGTCCCCAGAGGGACTCACAGACACCAGAGGAATCTTACGTGCATCTGAAGGAGAAAATATTGACATGTTTTAATCTTATGATCCAATCATATTCATGCAGCTGTACAGTGCAGACATCATAACATGACACTTATCACTGTTACTCTGCTGATTATGCTCATGCTCGTGGAATAAACTCACACACTGATGGAGAGGAGAACATCTCATGTCCTTTCAAAGCACAGGAATAGCCGTCTGCAGGATAAAAAAAGCCCAAATAAAAAGGAGATGTTTGTTCTGTTATTATCCGTCCGTTCTTGTACCAGATGTAGGAGGGACGATCATCTAGATGACAACTGCTGTGACACTTCAGCTCTGCCCGAACACAGGTATGAACTTTGCAGGCTGTTGATCTGATCACCTGCACCTGGATATCTGGATATGTGAAGAAATAGAAATATCATTTATCTTTATACATGCACAAAATATCAACACAAACATTCACAGTACTATTTCCAAGATATTAACCATTTAAAACTAAGTTAAATCTTCCAATGAAAAGGTTACCTGTGACAGTCAAAGTGACTCCAGGTGAACCAGTAAATCTCCCTCCTGGTTGGTTTGTTATGAATCTGAACTTGTACTCAGCTGAGTCGCTCTCTCTCAGGTCTGTGATTCTCAGACTGCAGTCGTTCTTATCACAGTGATACTGAACACGACCTGAATACTCTGAGTCTGTTCTCAGATCCACAGGTTCATAATTATTCCATTTAGTATACCAGAATGTTTCTTTAATTGTAGTATCATGGTGATTTATTCTGGATGGGTATCTGTAGGTGCAGTTTATGTTCACTGTTGATCCTTTTAAGGCACAGATCTGAGTAGAAGTGTAAGTCACTCCCCAGTCATTCTGACCCTGTACCACTGTAACACAGAGCACATCAGAAACCACAATCAGATTCATAACATCAATTGATAATGAGTCAATCAGCTACTAAGACAAGCTGTGTATCATAGTGCTAACATGGTTTTGGGGGCAAGATAATCTGGACCAGCTTCAAAATATGATTGTCTGCTGTCACCTGTCACAGAAGTTTCTTATCATGCATCAAGCTAAATATAACTGAGCTGAAGTATTGCGCTTTATCAGGTATTTATAATATTGTATAATTTTATGTTGGGACATCGGAATATTTCTTACTACATTTTTGATTTGGTCCGTTAATTTTTGATGTTTTTATTGTTGTACTCTTTGTCTAAGAACTCAAAGAAAAATGGAAGAACATATTTAATCTTCAGAGGGACAAAATTTTGAGAATCTGTTCCTTTAAATCCATGAAAGAAAGAATGAATAATAGTTTATATTTGTG
Source organism: Thunnus maccoyii (assembly GCF_910596095.1). Lineage (NCBI taxonomy): Eukaryota > Metazoa > Chordata > Actinopteri > Scombriformes > Scombridae > Thunnus > Thunnus maccoyii. The sequence goes on along the minus strand of NC_056534.1, from coordinate 6,054,026 downwards.
TTGATGATTGTAAATGTGAAGCAGGCAGAGCCAAGAGAGCCTGATCAGCAAAATATTTCACTGGTTAATGAAGCCTGAAAAAAGTTGTCATCACCTATGTGATGCTTTTTTAACATAGACTGTGTTTCACTCACATTTCACATTTATCACAGTGTATTTAGTCCTCCATCCCAGCCCGTTCTCAGCTGTACAGTAATAATATCCAGAATCAGAGGACTTGATGGAGCTGAAGACAAGCTGTCGGCCTCCTGAGATAACTTCAGAATGCATAGATGTACCCTTGTACCAGGTGTATTTAGCTGCTGGATTAGCATCACTGTTACAGGTCAAAGTCACTGAACTGCCCTCCTTAATTTCACCAGAGGGACTCACTGACACAGAGGAGGTTTTTGGTGCATCTGTAGCAGAAAACAGCACGTTTAACATTTCATCCCCAGTTGAGGTTTAGTTTTCACAGTGGAACATATTGAAATGGTTTATATTTCATCAAACACATTACAAACTACATGTCCTGCTTCCTTGTGTATGAGTTTAAAATCTTCAAGTGACAGTAAACACACTGAAGGAGAAAGGGAGAGCAGTAATCCTCATCTACTTTAAGTACTTTCTTTCATAACTGCTGGTGTGTGTGTGTGTGTGTGTGTGTGTGTGTGTGTGTGTGTGTGTGTGTGTGTGTGTGTGTGTGTGTGTACGTGTTCTGTGAAATGTATTGTTAAAACTGGAGTGATGGCTCTAATTGACTATTGATGGCAGAGGAAGGTCAATATAATTATTGAACAAAAGAAAAATTAGAGCGAAATTTGTAATTTTCACAGAGGGACTGAAGACACAATGAATATAGTTGTCAAAGCCTTGAAACAAGAGATTTTGTCTAATAGGCTGGATGAAATGTTTCTAAACTGTTCAAATGACATCAAGAGCACAAGAGCTGCATTGGGGTCGTTCATATTAGAAATACATGAAGTCATTGTACAGTACTTTAGATAAAAGGCTCCACAAGATGCTGTTATGTTAGTGAAAGACTGTGAAGAAAACTCACAAACTGAAAGAGAGGGGAAATCCTCATGTCCTTCAACAGCACAGGAAAAGCTGTTTGCAGGATATAAGTAGTCTGAATAATAATAAGATGTTTCTCTCCTGATTTCCTGTCCATTCTTGTACCAGATGTAGGAAGCATGGTCAGGTAGACGACAACTGCTGTGACACTTCAGCTCTGCCCAGGTATAAGACTGATAGACTGTTGATCTGATCACCTGCACCTGGAGATCTGTATATGTGAAGAAAGAACAGAAATGTAATTCATGTTCAGACACACACAAACATTCACAGTACTATTTCCAAGATATTAACCATTTAAAACTAAGTTAAATCTTCCAATGAAAATGTTACCTGTGACAGTCAAAGTGACTCCAGGTGAACCAGTAAATCTCCCTCCTGGTTGGTTTGTTATGAACATGAACTTGTACTGAGCTGAGTCGCTCTCTCTCAGGTCTGTGATTCTCAGACTGCAGTCGTTCTTATCACAGTGATACTGAACACGACCTGAATACTCTGAGTCTGTTCTCAGATCCACATATTCATGACCTTTAATAAACCAGAATGTTTCTTTAACTGTAGTATTATGGTCATTTCTTCTGGATGGGTATCTGTAGGTGCAGTTTATGTCCACTGTTGATCCTTTTAAGGCACAGATGTGAGTAGAAGTGTCAGTCACTCTCCAGTCATTCTGACCCTGTACCACTGTAACACAGAGCACATCAGAAACGACAATCAGATTTATAACAAGTTAAGAATCAGTGAATAAAACAAAGTGGATCATGGCACCAATATGACTTTATTTGCAGTTGTTGTCATTCAAAGCTCCTCATCCTGCATTCATCTAACTAGAACTGAACTGGAATACAGTATTGTATCAGTTGTTTATCATATTTTGTCATTTTTACTGCAGAGTGTTTCAGCTTTAGTTCATTCATTCTGCAAGTTTTTACCGTTGTTATCCTAAAAAAGCTAAAGCTGAACAACTAAAATGTGACTCTTATGTGTTATCAAAGAAATCATTCAAATAGAAAGTACATAAACAGCCATTTAACTAATTTATTTGGAGTAGAGCAGCAGATCAGTGGTACATCAATGTTGTTTTCACCTCATTTAAACTTGACAGACTTGTTCTCTATCACTCTTTTTCTTTTATTTACTTTTCAGGCACTTTATTTACTTAATTCTAGTAAATGACTTTCATGATATTATTTCGGAATCATGTCTGGGTTAAAAACACGCATCAAAGTCCAAATACAAAGTTTTTTCTTAGAATTACATATTATGAATTTACATTACAAAGATGCTGTTCACAGTTCATCTCTCTGTGCACTGAGACAGAACATCGTACAGTCTGAAGGTTCAGTGAAGGAACAAGAATGTATTGAAGCTGTGAACATTAATGCAGTTTTACTGAACAGGAAAAGCAGAAGTAAATGAATCATTAGAGAGTCTGTGCTTGTCTTGGTTAATTTCCTCTCTGTTAGTTCTTTGGTCAAGTTGCTGCTCAATTAAGTGTGAAAACCACAAAGAAATGCAGAACATGAAGTGAGGGAAACTTTAGTGCAGAAATTACCAAACAGATTTAAAACATCATGACAAGATGAAATTCTCAGTGCATTGCTGTACCATCATAGAACTATGTATATATGCATATGCATGTATAAAAATATATGATTCTTACAATCCATGGAGGGAGGGTGGACAAAGCTTACTAGCCGGGCCCCACCCCCACCACCCATGACACAGACACAGCTGAATATCTTAATATAATATTATTAAAGTGTTGAGCAGTAAATACTGTTATTTTTTCTTTGTCTTCATTCAACAGCTATATTTTACACAGGAATAAACAGAAGTGAATGCTTGGTGTTGTAGAGTTTAAAAGTTATTCATCATACTGCATCACACATACATCAAACCTAGAAAAGTGCTGATCTGGGATATTTTATATTTACTTTCTTAAAATGACTTCATGCTGCTCTGAATAAGTGTGTTAAATGTCCTACAATGTAAATGTAGATATACAGTACCTGACACAGAGAGAAGGAAGACAACAAATCCACTCGCTGCAGCTGTTAAACTCATAGCTGCTCCTCTCATCTGTCTGTGAGGCTTCAGAGACAATAAAATACATCAAATAATGTAAACAACATGTAATAATGATATCAGTAAACTATTCTACTTACAACAGAGAAGGACGTTGTCTGTTAAGATGCTCGTCCTCTGTGATCTGTGAGCAGAAGTCAGATATCAGAATGTTAAATGACTTGGTTTCCTTCCTCTTTCTTAGTATTATGAATATTCATGAGGAGAAATAAGACAGTAAACACATAAGTTAAAAACAAGTTTTACTGTTTTTACTGACTTAATATAATCCATGTTAGAGAGTATTAGTAATTTAAAGAGAAAAGAGAAATAATGAGACATTTTTATTATCTTTTTCACATTTCGTTATCTAAACATGACACGTGACGGATGTGTGACAGTTGGTTTGATGCATCTCCTCACACTTGTAGTGCATGTTAAGACATTGAATACACCACCATGAGTTCAAAGAGATGTACTGCAAATTTACTTTCAGTAGTTTTCACTTTTTTATGATTGAGTTACATCTTAATTTGTTTACTCTTGACATTAAATTCATCAAACATTACAGTTAGAGGTTCAGTTTCAGAGGCGTTGATTGTTCACATTGGTGACCTTGTTGTACAGTTGTTGAACAAACGCTCACAGTCGAGGTGTCTAAGTATGAAAATGATTCAGTCAGTGATCTACAGTTGTCACTAACAAATATGGACTGTTATACTGAAAATGCTTCACACAAAACCATCTTCAGACATGTGGTGCAACTATCATGATTTGTCATTTCTCACTGTTTTGTTTGTGTGAGAGAGAAATACACAGAAAAAGAGAAGTGTCTAGTGTAATTTCTTATTAACTTTGTGGTATTTTGTTAATTACTCTTTCATAACAAAGTCAAGATGTTGTGATATGTAGCACAACAAGCTAGTAAAGCTCTGTAAATGCAAACACATTGCAGTCTCTCCAGAGACTGTAAATGTTATCGCTGTCATTAGTCATTGGATCAGTTTCTAAACAAACTACAGTAATCGTTGCTATTGGGGGAAAGAAAACATGTCACCCAGTGCAACAGTGTGGCTCACTGAAGTATAGAAAATCACCACCCTTATCCTTCAACGCAGACAGGAGGAAGACCTCAGTGATGAAGCCTGACTCTGCAACACTGAAGCTTCACCACTAGAGGACAGTGAAACATCAGAGATACTGAATCACAACCCTGAAACAACATTTAACCATCCATCACTGATTGTTTAGACACATTTAAATTTACTTTTAGTCATTGCTCTCAATCTGTTTACTCTTCACATTAAATTCAGCAGCAGCAAGATAAATCCCCCCATGGACTCTAGAGACTGGTGGTGGTGGTTGATGACTTCTGTTGAGACTGATAAGGCTGGTGAGGTTGATGAAGTGATGCAATGATGAATCTGCAAAGACTGAGCAGTGATGGGAAGTGGTGGGGAGCGCAAAATGGCACCATAGAAGCACTAAGGCAGAGAGGGAGAAAACATATTTAAAAAGACAGAAGCAGTATGATACGCTGACAATGAAGTTGTGTCAACATGCTAATGGTTAGATGTGACCAGCTGATGTGAACAGCTGACGTCTTAATGAATGCCCAGGAGAATGATGGCAAGGAAATTATAAGTGAGCATGCGTGAGGGATGGGAATGACTGATTGTTTGAGAAATAATACTACAGACCTGAGCATGCAAAAGATAGTCTTCCTGACTGAACTTTTACTAAGTTTCATTTGTCACTAACAGATATGGACTGTTATACTGAAAAGACTTCATACTCAGTAAACTGCCACACATTCTGCTTCCCTGAGTGACCCTTAAGAAATTAAATAGGCCCAAAAGGTGATAAACATCTCACATGACAATTAAGGTCTTCTTCAATACAAACTGTGTCTGTGCATCTTCATTTTAGCAACATCCCAAATTATAATAAACTATTAAAACATGACAAATTTCATCCTAAAATAGAGGGAAAGTGAGAAATAAGTCAGAAAAAAAGAACAGATTTAAATTTTATTTGTCTTCAAAGCTGGAAAATAAATTCATAAAATGAAAAATAAACATAAAAACAATTTATTTAAAGCTGAAACTTTCTGCACACTGTCGCCCTCTGCAGCAGTGAGAGGGAACTGAAATCATGTTTCCAACTACAGTTGTTGTGGAAGCTGTCTGTTTATTATGAATCAGCCACTGCAATATCTGGATAATGTGACATTCAATAAAGTGTGATAGAACTGAGATCATGTTTGATGTGTGTAAATATACAGTATACTGCACAAGTAGATAATCAGGATTATCAGGAAATAACAGTTTGCAAAACAGCTCTAATCCTGAATATCTGTAATATAACGAACTCTACAGAGAAAAAAATAAGCTTGCATTAGTTCAGACAGAACAGTCAGTAAATTATAAATCAATTGAGTCACAAACACCACCTGACATTCAACTGATCTAAACAATCAATCATGTTTGACACATCGACATGATTCAGTTCAAGCTGCCATCAGCACATTCTTCTCAAAGCTTCTGCTACATGCTGTTACTGACTGTCTGTGCTGCTCACTTCTACCTGCTGCTGCTGCTGAAAACTGAACATGAAAACGTCCACATCATCCTCTACAGCCTCTCTCTCCACTGTCATATTTCACTGTTGTACTACTTTCTGCTTCCATCAGGTGAGTCCAGCCTCTGGTTCAACTGCATCACAACAAAATCACATGAAATTTAGGTGAAGTACTTCTCATAACTGTTACTATGAATCTGATGTTGGCCTGTTTTTTCTTTCTTTCATGATGCTCCAACCTGACTGGACTTTACTCCACGTCTTCCTGCTCCTCTGTGTCTTCTGTCTGTGCTGCAGCGACGACCTTCAAGTCTGAGACGTTCTCATACACAAGAGAAGAGTCCAACTGATGGGGAGAGATAACAAAATGAGGATTAATGGACCTCATTCATAAAACTTTCACTTAATTAGATTTTATTAATGATGTATTACATTTTGTTTAAAACTGAATTATTTGCTTTTGTGTTCAGGTGAAAATACATTATGATTTTCCATTCTGCAAGTTGTATTTTAAATATAAATTCACTTCACAGCTTCATGCTGATAATATAAATGTGTTTGAGTGCATTTATGATTCAAGTGATCATAACTGTATTTTAGGGTAAGTTCTGTCAATAAGGTCTCTCTCTCACCTCTATAGTCTCTACAGGTTCATTTAGTCCAGCGTTGGAGCTCAGAGTTTTCTTCTTCCTGGATTGAATCCAACAAAATCAAAAAGTATTTAACTAAATGAAATTCATGACTTAAAAACTGTGAAAATGTTTTAATAAGAAAATTAAAGAAAGTATTTCATTTGTATTATTTTACCTCGTCCACAGACTCAAGAGAAGCAGAGGAATCAGCATCAGGACCACCAGAATCACCCTGATGATATTCATTATAAATACTGATTTCCCTAAAAATTGAGAGCAACAGAAAGGAGATCTGGCTTATCAATAAATGTAGTATATGTGTGTGTCTGTGTATGTGTGTGTGTGTGTGTGTGTGTGTGTGTGTGTGTGTGTGTGTGTGTGTGTGTGTTCAATGAGCATAACTTACCTGCCACAACAGTCAGATATAAGGTGGAGTTATGACGTCCTCTTCTGTTCTGGGCTTCACAGTAATAATTCCCACTGTGTTCAGGTCTGACATCAGTGATGGTGAAGATCTGTCCTGATGCTTTTGGTGAGTCTTCATTCTCCTTGTACCAGGTATAATTAGCTGCTGGGTTAGCATCACTGCTACAGGTCAGATTCACTGAACTGCCCTCCACTATCTCACCAGAGGGACTCACTGACACAGAGGGAAGCTTTGGAGCATCTGGAAGACAATATGTATAGAGACACATTCCATTAATGTTGGCACACATGATTTTGAAGGATTTTTGAATCATGAAAAATAGAGCAGACTTGTGTGACTTACACTGGACATCTATAAATAGAGATTTAGATTCCAACTGTCCATACTGATTCTCGGACTTGCAGTGGTAGGTCCCTCTGTCCTCAGAGCTGATGGAGGTGAAATGATAACGATCCCCTGGTTCTTGAGGCAGTGTTTGGTTCTCCTTGTACCAGGTATAATTAGCTGCTGGGTTAGCATCACTGCTACAGATAAGATTCACTGAACTGCCCTCCACTATCTGACCAGAGGGACTCACTGACACAGAAGAGGACTTTGGAGCATCTATAAAAGATGTATTAACACAGATTATTTTAAGGTGATGATTACTACAGTGGCACATGATTTAAAAACAGCATGCGTGTGGCAGCATCTGGAAACGTGAAGGTGGTCTGGTGAATGGATGAATAGTAGATATTGTATTAATGTTTTGCTGTCTCATGTTGCTCTGCACAGCTTGTGAACTGTCTTGTGAGTGCTTATTTTGTTTTTGTGGCATCCTCTTGTCTTCTGTCTGTAATTTTTAACCATCACTTCATTGCTTTCAGAGCATCTCCAAATGGGACTGGAGTTGAAAATTAGCCAGCTGGCTAATACAGAAACACTGATTGATATGTGTTGTCCTTATACATAAGTGAAACGTATAAAAGGTTGAACTGAAGGAAACAGAACTGTTAAATTATACTTTTACAGCAGATAGAACCTGAAGAAAACACACATGATCTGCAAAATGCTTTTTGGTTAAAAAAGTGCAAAGATTTTTACCAATATAAGCAGTTTTTTACTTTTTAAGATTTTGAGATGTTTCACTCACATTTCACATCAATAAAGATGTATTCAGATGTCCTCTTCCCCAGCTGGTTCTCAGCTGTACAGTAATACTCTCCAGAGTCAGAGGACTGGATGGAGCTGAAGACAAACTGTGGATCTTTACTGAGAGGTTGAAGGTCTGGATTTACATTCTTCTTGCACCAGGTGTAATTAGCTGCTGGGTTAGCATCACTGCTACAGGTCAGAGTCACTGAACTGCCCTCAATGACATCATCAGAGGGACTCACTGACATAGAGGGAAGCTTTGGAGGATCTGTAAGAGATGATATGAACACATATTAACTTTAAGATGTAAATATTGTCATAAAACAAAGTCTGTTTCATTTGCTGATAATTTATACTCTAAAGACAATAATGGAGGCAGGAACAAATGAAAGAACGTATAAGAGAATACATTTTCAATTTTCTTTTTAATGTTTTATTATTACCACTAACCAGTGTACTGTCTCAGTTACTCACTGCCTTTCATGTAAGCAGATTTGGATTCCTGCTGGTGGGGGCAGATTGCTAATTACTAATCACTAATCAGTTGTCCTTTTCTATATTTGTTTTTCCTCCCTTGGATTGCGTGTGTGTGTGTGTGTGTGTGTGTGTGTGTGTGTTCAGATTCTGCTTGCTGTGTTATTGGCCCTGTAGTTTCAGATAACTCTATCTGCCTCATTGTCACACATCTTTCTTGTCTTGTTCTATAAATCTTGCTGTCTCTACAAACATTCTGATGACATTATGTTGCTTAGTATGGTGTCTCTGCACTTGAATACACTTACACACCGTAGCACAAGCCAGCAGGTTATTTAAAAAAAACAAAAAAACAAACAACAATTGACATCACATTTTGGTCCAAGTAAAATAGTTAAGTTGCTAAAAGTACAAAGTATAAATGAAAAAGTGTAAGCAGTTAAACTGGGTCTGACTTGTTGTAGACTATGTGGGTCAAAGTTTTTACTTGATGTGTTAGTGGAACATTGCAGAGAAAACTCACACACTGAAGGAGAGCGGAAAGACTCATATCCTGATAGAGCACAAGAATACTCGTCCTCAGGATTAATTCGATCTGGATGAAAATAAACTTTGTTTCCCTCCATTAGCTGGCCATTCTTGTACCAGATGTAGGAAGGATCAACAGGCAGCTGACAATTGCTGTGACATGTCAGCTCTGTCCAGGTGGGATTCTGGTTGGAGAAAGATTTCTTAACATTCACTTGGAAGTCTGGATCTGTGAACAACAAACAGAAATGTCATTTCAGAATTAACTGTCAACATACAGCACATACAAGCAAATATCCACATGTTCACAGTAACATTTCCTAAATGATCTGAAACATCTGAAACTAACTGATCACAACGTCAAGGAATCGACCATTTATAGCAAATGGTTATAAAGTTAGATTTGGTGGACAGGAACCTGCTCTTTGAGGGAGCTCTCAGAGAATCCAAGCAGTAATGAAGATTCTACTAACTAACCTTAATAATCACATAGATGAACATTAGATTTGAGAGAAATAAAGAATAGCAAAAGCATAGCATATAATGAGGAGACTGGGGCAGCAGATGGTGTCAGCATTAGCATGTAAACAAAGTAATAGTAAGAAGTGTCAGGTTATAATGGAAGCACTGTCCACTTCTATCAATATGATGGCCATTATTAGTCAGCTGGTAGCCAAGCAGCCGGTAAAGCTCTGTGCTCTGCCTGAACTAATATTTCGCTCCATTTCAAATGAAAATGTTACCTGTGACAGTCAAAGTGACTCCAGGTGAACCAACATATTTCCCTTCTGGGTCGTTTGTTATGAACCTGAACTTGTACTCAGCTGAGTCGCTCTCTCTCTCAGGTCTGTGATTCTCAGAGTGCAGTCCTTCTTATCACACTGATACTGAACACGACCTGAATACTCTTTTTTCAGATCCACAAACACACCATTACTCTCTTTAGTGAACCAGAATGTTTCCTTAACTACAGTAGAAGTGCCCTTTATTCTGGATGGGTATCTGTAAGTGCAGTTTATCTTCACTGTTGATCTTTTGAAGGCACAGATCTGAGTAGAGGTGTAAGTCACTCCCCAGCCATTCTGACCCTGTACCACTGTAACACAGAGCACATCAGAAACCACAATCAGATTCAAAACAACATCAGGGGAAAGACTTATTTTCACTTATTATTGTGTTTCAGATTGCAAACCTGGAAAGGAAACTAGGAAACAAATATACAAATATTTAGTTTGCTTAATATCAGTTTTAAAGAAACAAACAAGTGAAAGTTTTTGAGATGGTTTAAAGACAGATTAATGTTTGATCATTGCTGTTTCTCTCTCAGTAGTGTTTTGAAGGTAAATCTATACAGTAAAAGAGAGACAAGACACAGCAGACAGTTTAGTTAAAACAGAGTAGTATGAAGTAAAGTGACTCTCTATCATATGTGAGTGTCAAATATTGATTTAAGTCTTGAATCTATTTATAAATAAGTGAAGCATCATTTCAAATCTAAAAACAATCCACATGATTCAAGTGCTGTTTTGGGCAAGTTATATAAGTAAATGCATTTTTAATTAAAAACAAAAACAAAACAAAACATTTTTGTGTACACAAATGTGAGCAATTGAACATAAATGTGCATATTGGTCAACCAACAAAAATGTCCCAACCATTATAAAACCAATCCTATGCCTCATGGCTGCAGAGTTTTAAGGATAGACTATGTATCACTTTACAGGTCAAATATAAACATGGTGATCTGAGAATGAATGATTTCTTCCTCTCTGAAACTCATTTCATGCTCCTCTGAATAAGTTACAGTGTCCCTACAATGTAAATGTAGACATACAGTACCTGACACAGAGAGAAGGAAGACAACAAATCCACTCGCTGCTGCTGTTAAACTCATAGCTGCTCCTCTCATCTCTCTGACTTTAGAGATAATAAAACATGTCTGCAGGTAAATAATAATCCCAAGAAGAAAAAAGACAAGACTTCAATGTAGAAGGACGTTGTCTTCATAAGATCACGTCAGGCAGAAGACAGAAGTCAAGCTGTTAAAAATAAACTCAACTTCCTTCCTCTTTACATTATTAACATGCAAAATGAGCAAGATGCCAGTAGATGAAACTTAAGAAGTAATGATGTGTTGATTTCAAGTGGATATGGGGGTTTCAGGCTTATCTCAGACTTTCAACTAATAAAAATAAAAATGTCCTGACAGCTCAATTCCTCCGTATAAACCTGGAAACTGTGTGTAACAACTGATCTGTGCAGATGTGTAGCAGAACGCAGAACATTAATTACTGTCAAGTCCTGACCACTGCTGTATGATGCTGCTGCCAGCTGTGACACACAGCCAGCTGTGGGCAACAGACCGAACATCAGTAGCCTACTGATGTTTCTGCGAAATCCCGGATACATTCAGTAACACCTGAACAACATTATTACAAGGTTTAGACATTAATCTAACACGTTTCAGACCTGCCTGAGTCACATTAATAGCTGCAGCCTATTTTGATGGAAATTTCTGTAGATGATGTCATAGATGCGAAACACTAGAGAAGTAAAAGAAGCAAAATACATGAAAGTTGGTTTGTGATTGTGTGATCGTGTAGTGTGTGTGCGCATCTCTGCTATTTAAAGACACGCAATTTGAGTCTCTTGTGCTCTCTGCAGTTTTTATTATGGACCAATCTGTGTGCTGGAATGTGGAGAAAAGCCTGAAAACACTCAATTAGACGCAAAACAAGGGAAAACTGCACTCAGCTGCAGAAATTTATGAACATTTTTGCTCCGAATAAGATCTTAAAACGAGGCATATTGCGGGTGAAAATGCTTCGCAATTCAGAGCTCTATTAACGGGCGCAATCCATTCTTTGTGGATTTGGCCCTAAGTGTTTTCTAAGTTTAACTTTGAATTTACAGTATAAAGAAACAGTTTTAGATGCTGTTTACAGTTAATCTCTCTGTGCACTGAGACAGAACATCGTACAGTCTGAAGGTTCAGTGAAGGAACAAGAATGTATTGAACCTGTGAACATTAATGCAGTTTTATTGAACAGGAAAAGAAGAAGGAAATGAATCATTAGAGAGTCTGTGCTTGTCTTGGTTAGTTTCCGCTGTGTTAGTTCTTTGGTAAAGTTGCTGCTGAGGTAGGTGTGAAAACCACAAAGAAATGCAGAACATGAAGTGTGGGAAATTTTGGAAAGAAGCTAAAATTAAATGTGTGACAGTAAGTTTTCACAGGGAGGAGCAACTGTTATAACTGTAACAGCTAAAACAGTTGTCCAGCTCTACAGTACAGAGTGCAGAAATTACCAAACAGATTTTAAACATCATGACAAGACAAAATTCTCGGTGCATTGCTGTACCATCATAGAACTATGTATATATGCATATGCATGTATAAAAATACATGATTCTTACAATCCATGGAGGGAGGGTGGAAAAACCTTATTAGCCAGGCCCCACCCCCACCACCCATGACACAGACACAGCTGAATGTTTGGTGTTGTAGAGTTTAAAAGTTATTCATCATACTGCATCACACATACATCAAACCTAGAAAAGTGCTGATCTGGGATATTTTATATTTACTTTCTTAAAATGACTTCATGCTGCTCTGAATAAGTGTGCTAAATGTCCTACAATGTAAATGTAGATATACAGTACCTGACACAGAGAGAAGGAAGACAACAAATCCACTCGCTGCTGCTGTTAAACTCATAGCTGCTCCTCTCATCTCTCTGTGAGGCTTCAGAGACAATAAAACACATCAAATAATGTACAAAACATGTAATAGTCATATCAGTAAACTATTCTACTTACAACAGAGAGGGACGTTGTCTGTTAAGATGCTCGTCCTCTGTCATCTGTGAGCAGTAGTCAGATATCAGGAAGGTAAATGACTTGATTTCCTTCCTCTTTCTTATTATTATGAATATTCATGAGGAGCCACATGACAGTAAACACATAAGTTAAAAACAAGTTTTACTGTTAATATAATCTATGTTAGAGAGAATAAGAGACCAGTGTTCTGGCCTGTTAGTAATTTAAAGAGAGAAGAGAAATAATAAGACTTTTTTAAAATCTTTTTTACATTTCATTATATAAAGAACAAACATGACACATGACGGATGTGTGACAGTTGGTTTGATGCATCTCCTCACACTTGTAGTGCTTGTTAATACACTGAATACACCACCATGAGTTCAAAGAGATGTACTGCAAATTTACTTTTAGTAGTTTTCATTTTTTATGATTCAGCTGCATCTTAATTTGTTTACCCTTGACATTAAATTCATCAAACATTACAGTTAGAGGTTCAGTTTCAGAAGTGTTGATTGTTCACATTGGTGACCTTGTTGTACAGTTGTTGAACAAACACTCACAGTCAGTGTGTCTAAGTATGAAAATGATTCAGTCAGTGATCTACAGTTGTCATTAACAAATATGGACTGTTATATTGAAAATGCTTCATACAAAACCATCTTCAGACATGTGATGCAACTGTCATGATTTGTCATTTCTCACTGTTTTGTTTGTGTGAGAGAGAAATACACAGAAAAAGAGAAGTGTCTAGTGGTATTTCTTATTAACTTTGTGGTATTATGTTAATTACTCTTTCATAACAAAGTCAAGATGTTGTGATATGTAGCACGACAAGATAGTAAAACTTTGTAAATGCAAACACATTGCAGTCTCTCCAGAGACTGTAAATGTTATTGCTGTCATTAGTCATTGGAGCCGTTTCTAAACAAACTACAGTAATCATTGCTATTGGGGGAAAGAAAACATGTCACCCAGTGCAACAGTGTGGCTCACTGAAGTATAGAAAATCACCACCCTTATCCTTCAATGCAGACAGGAGGAAGACCTCAGAGATGAAGCCTGACTCTGCAACACTGAAGCTTCACCACTAGAGGACAGTGAAACATCAGAGATACTGAATCACAACCCTGAAACAACATTTAACCATCCATCACTGATTGTTTAGACACATTTAAATTAACGTTTAGTCTTTGCTCTTAATCTGTTTACTCTTGACATTAAACTCAGCAGCAGCAAGATAAATCCCCCATGGAGTCTAGAGACTGGCGGTGGTGGCTGATGACTTCTGTTGAGACTGATAAGGCTGGTGAGGTTGATGAAGTGATGCACTGATGAATCAGCAAAGACTGAGCAGTGATGGGAAGTGATGGGGAGCGCAAAATGGCACCATAGAAGCACTAAGGCAGAGAGGGAGAAAACATATTTAAAAAGACAGACGCAGTATGATACGCTGACAATGAAGGTTTGTCAACATGTTATTGGTTAGATGTGACCAGCTGATGTGAACAGGAAGATTGTCTTCCTGACTGAACTTTTGCTACGTTTCATTTGTCACTAACAAATATGGACTGTTATACTGAAAAGACTTTATACTCAGTAAACTGCCACACATTCTGCTTCCCTGAGTGACCCCAAAGACATTAAATAGACCCAAAAGGTGATAAACATCTCACATGACAATTAAGGTCTTCTTCAATACAAACTGTGTCTGTGCATCTTCATTTTAGCAACATCCCAAATCATAATAAACTATTAAAATGTGACAAGTTTCATCCAAAATAGAGGGAAAGTGAGAAATAAGTCAGAACAAAAGAACAGATTTAAATTTTATTTGTCTTCAAAGCTGGAAAATAAATTCATAAAATGAAAAATAAACATAAAAACAATTTATTTAAAGCTGAAACTTTCTGCACGCTGTCACCCTCTGCAGCAGTGAGAGGGAACTGAAATCATGTTTCCAACTACAGAGTTGTTGTGGAAGCTGTCTGTTTATTGTGAATCAGCCACTGCAATATCTGGATAATGTGACATTCAGCAAAGTGTGATAGAACTGAGATTATGTTTGATGTGTGTAAATATACAGTATACTGCACAAGAAGATAATCAGGATTCCTCAAAAGTGATTGATTACATTATTTATACATTTAAAATAACATTTTGCAAAACAGCTCTAATTCTTAATATCTGTAATATAACGAACTCTACAGAGAAAAAAATAAGCTTGCATTAGTTCAGACAGAACATTCAGTAAATTATAAATCAATTGAGTCACAAACACCACCTGACATTCAACTGATCTAAACAATCAATCATGTTTGACACGTCGACATGATTCAGTTCAAGCTGCCATCAGCACATTCTTCTCAAAGCTTCTGCTACATGCTGTTATTGACTGTCTGTGCTGCTCACTTCTACCTGCTGCTGCTGCTGAAAACTGAACATGAAAACGTCCACATCATCCTCTACAGCCTCTCTCTCCACTGTCATATTTCACTGTTGTACTACTTTCTGCTTCCATCAGGTGAGTCCAGCCTCTGGTTCAACTGCATCACAACAAAATCACATGAAATTTAGGTGAAGTACTTCTCATAACTGTTACTATGAATCTGATGTCGGTGTGTTTTTTCTTCCTTTCATGATGCTCCAGCCTGACTGGACTTTACTCCACGTCTTCCTGCTCCTCTGTGTCTTCTGTCTGTGCTGCAGCAACGACCTGCAAGTCTGAGACGTTCTCATACACAAGAGAAGAGTCTAACTGATGGGGAGAGATGTCAAAATGAGGATTAATGGACCTCATTCATGAAACTTGCAATTAATTAGATTTTATTAATGATGTATTAAATTGTGTTTAAAACTGAATTATTTGCTATTGCGTTCATTACGATTTTCTATTCTGCAAGTTGTAATTTAAATATAAATTCACTTCACAGCTTCATGCTGACAATATGAATGTGTTTGAGTGCATTTATGAGTCAAGTGATCATAAGTGTATTTTAAGGTAAGTTCTGTCAATAAGGTCTCTCTCTCACCTCTATAGTCTCTACAGGTTCATTTAGCCCAGTGTTGGAGCTCAGAGTTTTCTTCTTCCTGGATTAAATTCAACAAAATCAAATAGTTTTTAACTAAATGAAATTCATGACTTAAAAACTGTGAAAATGTTTTAATAAGAAAATAAAAGAAGGTCTTTAATTTTTATTATTTTACCTCGTCCACAGACTCAAGAGAAGCAGAACAATCAGCATCAGGACCACCAGAATCACCCTGATGATATTCATTATAAATACTGATTTCCCTAAAAATTGAGAGCAACAGGAAGGAGATATGGCTCATCAATAAATGCACTGAAGTGTAACATGTTGTATTGGAGCTGCTCAGTGAACTACAGCAGCAGACTGAATGTGAAGCAGGCGGAGCTGAAGAAAGCAGACATGATCAGACAAATCTTTCCTAGTATTTTTAACAAGGTTGACAAGACCAACAGCTGTATGTTTCTTTTTAAATGAACTGTTTCACTCACATTTCACATCAATAAAGATGTATTCAGATGTCCTCTTCCCCAGCTGGTTCTCAGCTGTACAGTAATACTCTCCAGAGTCAGAGGGCTGGATGGAGCTGAAGACAAGCTGTGGTTCTTTACTGAGAGGTTGAAGGTCTGGATTTACATTCTTCTTGTACCAGGTGTATTTAGCTGCTGGGTTAGCATCACTGCTACAGGTCAGAGTCACTGAATTGCCCTCAATGATTTCACCAGAGAGACTCACTGACACAGAGGGAAACTTTGGGGCATCTGGAGGAGAAAACATAGTTGGACAACAGTTGAATAATTGAGAAAATTTAAGAAGCAAATCTTAGATACTAAGTGTGTGGTGAAAGTTGATTCCCTCATATACAAATCAACTGTCTGTTACCTTGGATACATTTTGACATTGTGTTAGTGACATATTTAAATAAACTCACACACGGAAGGAGAGCGGTAATCCTCATGTCCTCTCAAAGTACAGGAGACGTTGTCACCAGGATTAAACTGCCCTGAATAAAGAGAAGTTTCCTCCTTCATAACTCTCTGTCCGTTCTTGAACCAGACGTAAGAAATACGACCTGCTGGACTGCAGCTGCTGAGACATTTCAGCTCTGCCTCGGTATAAGACTGATGGACTGTTATTGTGATCACCTGCACCTGGAGAGCTGCATATGTGAGGAAGGACACAAAATGTCATTTGTTATCAGTAAAATATACAAACATACAGTCAAAATAACCTTTGTAGTTCTTGTGGGTGAAATGTTTTGGGATCATCCAATCAAAAGTGTAAATGGGAGAAAGTACTCAATATAATCAAATCAATTTCATGTGCAAGTCTTCAACAATAACTATTCACCACTTTCACTAGTCATCAGTTTGTGTTCATCAGTACCTATGACAGTCAGAGTTGATCCAGGTAAATTACTCCTCCATTCAAAGCTCTGTGTTTTGAATGTGAAGTGATACTGGGCTGAATCGCTCTCTCTCAGGTCAGAGATTCTCAGAGTGGAGCGTCCTCTCTCTGTTTCAAGGAGCTGAACACGACCTGCAAACAGGGAGTCTTCACTAAGGTCCTCAGGCTGTGAGGAATTCTGCCACTGATGACTACGTTCAGGACTGAACCAGAATTTTGATGTGATAGGTCCTAAACTGTGGTATGTGCAAGAAATGTCCACTGATGATCCTCTGAAGGCACAGATGCTTCTGTCAGTGTAAGTCACTCTGTTGCAGTATGGACCAAAGAGACCTGAGATATAGAATTAATTTAAAATAGCACAGTTAGTCCTGAATCCTTAGTCGTGTGTAGGTGACAAAATGAATTATTATTGATTATTAATATATATTATAAAATGACTTATTTGTGGTATCTATTCACAAAGATACAAAGTTAGTTGTGGTTTAACTTTTCAGGTTTTGAGACGCTACCAAATCAACACAATGTAGGTCAACAGAATTTAGTTTGTGCATAAAAATCATGTTTGAAAATTGTTTTGGTTACTCTGAATCATCCACAGACATATCTGTCAACAATTTTCATTGGAACTACTTTCTACTCAAGATGTACTCTCTATAAAAACTGTCCACAACAAGGTCTGTAAATTATCCAAAGTAACAGGGACGATGTTTCTGGTAAGACACATAGATAGATTGTTTTCAAATATTGGTTTTCAAAGCTTTAAGCAGTACAAACAATATTTAATTCACTTTCTTTGTACTGGGATGGCAGCAGACTATTCCAGGATTGATATTTCAAAATTTAGGCACATGAAACTGTAACTATTCACATGGTTAGAAAAGGATCAGAAAATATGTTTTGTGTATTTTGAGTGAACAGACTTTTTAAATATACAGTAAACTCTTATTTTACATTTATTTTGCAGTCAGCACAGTGAATAAGATATGAGTTCAACATGTGTAAAATCTCATGGGGCTGTGGTTCAGTTTTGTTCCACTTCTATGTCAATTTCTGAATCACATGCTGCCCCTGAATTACATGTAGATACAAGGTATAGTACAATAGGTTAAAGGCTCCACTAGATGTGGTTAGTTTAGTGAGAAACTCACACACTGAAGGAGCAGGATGATGCTCAAATCCTTTTACAGCGCAGGAATAGCTGTCTGAGGAGAAAAGGAACTTCCTATAAGTAGAAGATGTTTCATCCTGAATTTTCTGTCCAGTCTTGTACCAGATGAAGGAAGAATTATCAGGCAGATGACAACTGCTGTTACACTTCAGATAAACCTGGCTGTCTTTTGAGCGTTTCAGTACTTGTAGATTTGGATCTGCAAGGAAAAAAAAGGAATACACACACACACACACACACACACACACACACACACACGTGTATATGTACATATATATATATGTGTGTGTGTGTGTGTGTGTGTGTGTGTGTGTGTATGTATATATGTGTATGTGTGTGTATATATATATATCATACAAATCCACACATATACATATATATTCACACACACACACACACACGATAATATAGATCCTTCAATTACAATCAGTATTAAATGAAATTCATCTCCATGTCTAAATGTCATTTATGTTCAGACACACACAAACACTCACAGTACTGTAGTACTGTGAGTACTTTTCTAATTTTTACTAGTCTAAGATATTAACCATTTGACGCTACATTAAGTCTTCCAATGAAAATTTTACCTGTGACAGTCAAAGTGACTCCAGGTAAACCAGTAAATCTCCCTCCTGGTTGGTTTGTTATGAACATGAACTTGTATTGAGCTGAGTCGCTCTCTCTCAGGTCTGTGATTCTCAGAGTGCAGTCGTTCTTATCACAGTGATACTGAACACGACCTGAATACTCTGAGTCTGTTCTCAGATCCACAAATTCATCACCTTTAATAAACCAGAATGTTTCTTGAACTGTAGTATCATTGTCATTTATTCTGGATGGGTATCTGTAGGTGCAGTTTATGTCCACTGTTGATCCTTTTAAGGCACAGTTCTGAGTAGAAGTGTAAGTCACTTCCCAGCCATTCTGACCCTGTACCACTGTAACACAGAGCACATCAGAAACCACAATCAGATTCATAACAACAATTAAGAATCATTGAAAAAGACAAAGTGGATCACGGCACCAACATGATTTTATGTGTAGTCATTGTCATTCAAAGCTCCTCATCGTGCATCAATCTAACTAGAACTGAACTGGAATACAGTATTTTATCATTTGTTACTGCTGAGTGTTTCAGCTTTAGCCCAAGTGTCTACTGTTGTTATCCTTGTTCATTTTAGTTTTAAAAAAGCTAAACGCCTGAAATGTGTCTCTTATATGTTATCAAACAAATCCCTCAAATAGAAAATGAGTAAAAGCATATTAAACTAACTTTTTTGGAGTAGAGCAGCAGATCAGTGGTACATCAATGTTGTTTTCACCTCATTAAAACTTGACAGACTTGTTCTGTATCATTCTTTTTCTCCATGTTTATTTACTTTTTAGCCACTTTATAATTCTAGTATATGACTTTCATAACATAATTACTGAATCATGTCTGGGTTAAAAACACGCATCAAAGTCCAAATACAAAGTTTTTTTCTTAGAATTACATATAATGTATTTACATTACAAAGATGCTGTTTACAGTTCATCTCTCTGTGCACTGAGACAGAACATCGTACAGTCTGAAGGTTCAGTGAAGGAACAAGAATGTATTGAACCTGTGAACATTAATGCAGTTTTACTGAACAGGAAAAGCAGAAGTAAATGAATCATTAGAGAGTCTGTGCTTGTCTTGGTTAGTTTCCTCTCTGTTAGTTCTTTGGTCAAGTTGCTGCTCAATTAAGTGTGAAAACCACAAAGAAATGCAGAACATGAAGTGTGGGAAACTTTTGAAAGCGGCTAAGATAAAATGTGTGACAAGTTTTAACAGGGAGGGGCAACTGTTATAACCGTAACAGCTAAAACAGTTGTCCAGCTCTACAGTACAGAGTGCAGAAATTACCAAACAGATTTTAAACATCATGACAAGATGAAATTCTCAGTGCATTGCTGTACCATCATAGAACTATGTATATATGCATATGCATGTATAAAAATATATGATTCTCACAATCCATGGAGGGAGGGTGGACAAACCTCATTAGCCAGGCCCCACCCCCACCACCCATGACGCAGACACAGCTGAACATCTTAATATAATATTATTAAAGTGTTCAGCAGTGAATACTGTTATTATTATTTTTTGTCTTCATTCAACAGCTATATTTTACACAGAAATAAACAGAAGTGAATGTTTGGTGTTGTAGAGTTTAAAAGTTATTCATCATACTGCATCACACAAACATCAAACCTAGAAAAGTGCTGATCTATATATATTCTATATATTTACTTTCTTAAAATGACTTCATGCTGCTCTGAATAAGTGTGCTAAATGTCCTACAATGTAAATGTAGATATACAGTACCTGACACAGAGAGAAGGAAGACAACAAATCCACTCGCTGCTGCTGTTAAACTCATAGCTGCTCCTCTCATCTCTCTATGAGGCTTCAGAGACAATAAAATACATCAAATAATGTAAACAACATGTAATAATCATATCAGTAAACTATTCTACTTACAACAGAGAAGTACGTTGTCTATTAAGATGCTCGTCCTCTGTGATCTGTGAGCAGATGTCAGATATCAGGATGTTAAATGACTTGGTTTCCTTCCTCTTTCTTATTAATATGAAAATTCATGAGGAGCCACATGACAGTAAACACATAAGTTAAAAACAAGTTTTACTGTTAATATAATCTATGTTAGAGAGAATAATCAATCAATCAATCAATTTTTATTTATATAGCGCCATATCACAACAGAAGTCATCTCAAGGCACTTTTCACATAGAGCAGGTCAAGACCGTACTCTTTAATTTACAGAGACCCAACAATTCCCCCATGAGCAAGCACTTGGTGACAGCGGTAAGGAAAAACTCCCCTTTAACGGGTAGAAACCTCAAGCAGAACCCGGCTCTTGGTGGGCGGCCATCTGCTTTGACCGGTTGGGTTGAGAGAGAGAAAGAGAGAGGGAAAGGGGGAGGGGGGACAGGAGAGCAACAATCACAACAACAACAACAAGCATAAGCATCAATAGACAGGGAAGGATGCCATCAGGACTGTGAAGGACCGCGAAGGTTCGGCCCGGGACCCAGGTTTTCCTGTGAGATGAGAAAGCACAAAAAACTCCGGGGAAGAAGCAAAGTTAGTGACATGCATTGATGTTACATGAATGCATACAGATGGAGAGGAGGAGGAGGAGGAGAGAGGAGCTCAGTGCACCATGGGAAGTCCCCCAGCAGTCTAGGCCTATAGCAGCATAACTAAGGGCTGATCCAAGGTGAGCGTGGTCAGCCCTAACTATAAGCTTTATCAAAAAGGAAAGTTTTAAGCCTACTCTTAAACATAGAGAGGGTGTCTGCACCCCGGACTGAATCTGGTAGATGGTTCCATAGAAGAGGAGCCTGATAGCTGAAGGCTCTGCCTCCCATTCTACTTTTAAAGACTGTAGGGACCACCAGTAAGCCTGCATACTGGGAGTGCAGTGTTCTAGTGGGATAATACGGTACTATGAGCTCTTCAAGATATGATGGTGCCTGACTATTAAGGGCTTTGTAAGTTAGGAGAAGGATTTTAAATTCTATTCTAGATTTTACAGGAAGCCAATGTAGCAAAGCTAAAATGGGAGAAATGTGGTCTCTTTTTCTAGTTTTAGTCAGAACACGTGCAGCTGCATTCTGGACCAGCTGGAGAGTCTTTAGAGACTTGTTAGGGCAGCCTGATAATAAGGAATTGCAATAATCCAGCCTAGAAGTAAGAGACCAGTGTTCTGGCCTGTTAGTAATTTAAAGAGAGAAGAGAAATAATAAGACATTTTTATTATCTTTTTCAAATTTAGTTATCTAAAGAAAAAACATGACACGTGACGGATGTGTGACAGTTGGTTTGTTGCATCTCCTCACACTTGTAGTGCATGTTAAGACATTGAATACACCACCATGAGTTCAAAGAGATGTACTGCAAATTAACTCTTACTAGTTTTCACTTTTTATGATTGAGTTGCATCTTAATTTGTTTACCCTTAACATTAAATTCATCAAACATTACAGTTAGAGGTTCAGTTTCAGAGGCGTTGATTGTTCACATTGGTGACCTTGTTGTACAGTTGTTGAACGTACTCCCACAGTCAAGGTGTCTAAGTATGAAAATGATTCAGTCAGTGATCTACAGTTGTCACTAACAAATATGGACTGTTATACTGAAAATGCTTCATACAAAACCATCTTCAGGCATGTGGTGCAACTATCATGATTTGTCATTTCTCACTGTTTTGTTTGTGTGAGAGAGAAATACACAGAAAAAGAGAAGTGTCTAGTGGTATTTCTTATTAATTTTGTGGTATTATGTTAATTACTCTTTCATAACAAAGTCAAGATGTTGTGATATGTAGCACAACAAGCTAGTAAAACTCTGTAAATGCAAACACATTGCAGTCTCTCCAGAGACTGTAAATGTTATTGCTGTCATTAGTCATTGGAGCCGTTTCTAAACAAACTACAGTAATCGTTGCTTTTGGGGGAAAGAAAACATGTCACCCAGTGCAACAGTGTGGCTCACTGAAATATAGAAAATCACCACCCTTATCCTTCAATGCAGACAGGAGGAAGACCTCAGTGATGAAGCCTGACTCTGCAACACTGAAGCTTCACTACTAGAGGACAGTGAAACATCAGAGATAATGAATCACAACCCTAAAACAACATTTAACCATCCATCACTGATTGTTTAGACACATTTAAATTTACTTTTAGTCATTGCTCTTAATCTGTTTACTCTTGACATTAAACTCAGCAGCAGCAAGATAAATCCCCCCATGGACTCTAGAGACTGGCGGTGGTGGTTGATGACTTCTGTTGAGACTGATAAGGCTGGTGAGGTTGATGAAGTGATGAATCTGCAAAGACTAAGCAGTGATGGGGAAGTGATGGGGAGCGCAAAATGGTGCCATAGAAGAACTAAGGCAGAGAAGGAGAAAACATATTTAAAAAGACAGCTGCAATATCATAGGCTGACAATGAAGGTGTGTCAACATGCTATTGGTTAGATGTGACCAGCTGATGTGAACAGCTGACGTCTTTATGAATGCCCAGGGGAATGATGGCAAGGAAATTATAAGTGAGCGTGCGTGAGGGATGTGACAAGTTTCATCCAAAATAGAGGGAAAGAGAGAAATAAGTCAGAACAAAAGAACAGATTTAAATTTTATTTGTCTTAAAAGCTGGAAAATAAATTCATAAAATGAAAAATAAACATAAAAACAATTTATTTAAAGCTGAAACTTTCTGCATGCTGTCGCCCTCTGCAGCAGTGAGAGGGAACTGATGTTTGATGTGTGTAAATATACAGTGTACTGCAGAAGAAGATAATCAGGATTCCTCAAAAGTGATTAATTACAGTATTTATACATTTAAAATAACAGTTTGCAAAACAGCTCTAATCCTTAATATCTGTAATATAACGAACTCTACAGAGAAAAAATAAGCTTGCATTAGTTCAGACAGAACATTCAGTAAATTATAAATCAATTGAGTCACACACACCACCTGACATTCAACTGATCTGAACAATCAATCATGTTTGACACGTCGACATGATTCAGTTCAAGCTGCCATCAGCACATTCTTCTCAAAGCTTCTGCTACATGCTGTTACTGACTGTCTGTGCTGCTCACTTCTACCTGCTGCTGCTGCTGAAAACTGAACATGAAAACGTCCACATCATCCTCTACAGCCTCTCTCTCCACTGTCATATTTCACTGTTGTACTACTTTCTGCTTCCATCAGGTGAGTCCTGCCTCTGGTTCAACTGCATCACAACAAAATCACATGAAATTTAGGTGAAGTACTTCTCATAACTGTTACTATGAATCTGATGTCGGCCTGTTTTTTCTTCCTTTCATGATGCTCCAACCTAACTGGACTTTACTCCACGTCTTCCTGCTCCTCTGTGTCTTCTGTCTGTGCTGCAGTGACGACCTGCGAGTCTGAGACTTCATACACAGGAGAAGAGTCCAACTGATGGGGAGAGATAACAAAATGAGGATTAATGGACCTCATTCATGAAACTTGCATATAATTAGATTAAATTAATGATGAATTAAATTGTGTTTAAAACTGAATTATTTGCTATTGTGTTCAGGTGAAAATACATTACGATTTTCTATTCTGCAAGTTGTATTTTAAATATAAATTCACTTCACAGCTTCATGCTGATAATATGAATGTGTTTGA